>NW_027536466.1:323243-340301 GCF_008692635.1 Crocuta crocuta
CCAAAGGTAAAGACACCGAGGCTGGAATTTGCGCCTGGCCGCTGACCACACAGATGCAAGCGTCCGCACACTCTCCTCTGGGTCAAGACGCCGGAAGGGCACACCGTGTGCCAGCGCCCCAGGAATGCCGCCTGTCCCCCCGCCCGGTGCCTTCCGCTGGGAAAGCCTGCGATGGCCAGGCAGCGAGGCGACGGCAGAGACAAGTGCCCGGTTCCAGACGTTCAGCAGCGCGTCTGCCCAGCGTCGGGAAGGCACGTGGGGACCAGCGGGCTCTGGGCAGCTGGGTGCTGCGGGTGGGGGCACGACGTCCAGGCCAGGCCGCAGCGGGGAGACCCGGGCGCGGCTGCACCTGTGCCCGGCCCCGCCGCCTCTTCCCCGCCCCCAGAGGCTCGGCAGCCAGTCGCCGGAGGCGGCGGCGTGACGTCACTGTTGCCGGGCAAACCGGGGGCGCGTCGGGCCTTCCCCTGCGGGGCCTGCGGGGACGTGGGGCCGGAAAGGAGACGGGAAAAGCCGGGGACAGAGACAGGGAGGCACGGAATGCATATTGTCGCAGGGCCCTGCAGCTAGGAAAGGCCCCAGGGTTACCCAGGCTTGGCGGTGCAGCGGGGAGGGCGGGAGGCCCAGCGCCCTGGCCGTCCGCTCAGAACAACCCACGCTGTTCCCGCCTCACCCCAGGGACCACCGGAAACATTGCTGACTTCCAGAATGGCTACAGGGAAGACGCAAACATGGGGAATGATGTGCGTGGTTAAAACGTAACCCTCCGGCAGAACACTGCTGCCCCTGTGCTGTCCGTGCTGGGCTCTCGGCCCCTTCCTCCGTGGACACCCGGCCGCACACGCGCTCACAGGCCCCGCCTGCCCGTGACACACCCTCCCGGCCCCTCGGCCCCCGAGCCTCTGGGGACTGCAGACCAACGTAAACACACATGCCTTGCACATTGGAAGAAAACGTCAAATTCCCGTCGGTACTTACAGCCCTAGACGCAGTCCCAGAAGCAAGGCCACCACAGCGCGAGCAGCACGTCCGCAGGAGGCGCTCACGGGTCGGGCTGCTGTGCCCGCCCTGAGCAGGGAGAAGCTGAAGCACAGCGGGCACACTGGGGCAGGCAGTTGCTCGGCGGTCACGAAAATGGAAGACGCAGACACTCGTTGACCCAGTGGCTCCTTGGAGTGGAAGGCACTGAAGTCCGCGGGCACACGGCCAGGGCGCTCACACGGCCCCGCGCTTAGGAGGGGGCCGGCGGCCTCCCGTGCGCTGTGTCATCACCTTCAAGTTCCTAACAGCCTTCTCTCTCCGTCTCTGTTCGTAAGTGAAGTCCGAGGACATTGCTCGGGGCCGAAGCCCAGGCTGCAGGCCCTTCCTGGTCTTCCGCTGTCCCCGCACCCGCAGGACAGCCTCCCAGCTCCCAGGAGACACTGACTGCGGCCTCTGCGCTGCGCTTTCCCAGGAGGCGCCGGGCAGAGGGCAAAGGAAGGGTCACACCTGTCAGGACGAGTCTGGCTGCCTCACCCCTTAGGTATCTGTTCCCTGGAAGAATGTGACATTAGACAGCAAAAACAAAAACGTGCCATCAAGACGGATCAAGGGTGTATCCACACGACAAAGGAAAGACTCCTCCCTTGCTGTTAGGACAAAGGGCCTCAGAGTTTCACTTTGTACGGAGACCCTCACATTATGTCGCTGGCCCTGGCAGACCAATATTCAAACCATACGTCAGCACACAATACTCACGGATTTGTGCTCTTACGTGACGTATAACCAAAATATAGTCTCAGGGTGACACAATGAAAGCAAGAGCCTTGTCTGTCTTGCTGAAACTTGTATTTTGAGACCCTAATATGAAGCGTGACACAGACGGGTTTTTTCTATGAAAAAATTCATAATTCATTTCATTTATATTATTCATTTATATTAATTGAATACAGTTTTTATGTAACCCAGCAAAATAGACGCTTAAAAAATTGAAATAACCTAAATGTTCTGGGAAAGTTAAGTTTGACACATTCATGCAATTAAATACTATATGTAGCTGTAGAGGCAAGAACATGTTCTGAAGGTAGTCAGATGAAAGATCTCTGAGATAAATGATTGCCACTTATGGGGTGCCTGGCTGCTGTAGCTGGTAGAACATGGGACTCTTGATCTTGGGGTCCTGAGTTCAAGCCCCATGTTGGGCGTAGGGCTTACTTAAAAAAAACTTAGTACTCTTTATGCTTAAAAAAATGCAAGGTGAGGGGAGTGCTTTCTCCTGGAGCCTCCTCCAGTGGGCGTATGGGGAAGGGTTCAGGGAAAACGAGGTGGTTCTGGATGGCTGGGAGGGAGGTATGTTATTTTGTGCCTTTGTATTTTGAAACAAATGCATATGAATAAGCAAGTAAACAAGGACTAACATTTGGAAGTAGAGGAGAGCTCAGGTATGTGTTAATGTGGGATTACACATTGTTCAGCAAACACAAGAAGCAAAGCAGTGTGCCTGGTGTCCTTTGTGTAGGATACATGTATGTATTTTACGTGTTGTCCGGAGGAGTTTACACTGTATGTCATTCCTACGACAGACGTATCGAGTGCTCACTGTTTCGCCTGTGGACAGCAGCCGGGTTAACACACAGGAGCTGTATTTAGGGTGTGTTTCTGCACACGTGACTGTGGACCCGGCCTGTTAGCAAACATGAGGAGAGGTGCAGATTGAATGCACACTACTGAGGCTGAGGACAGCAACACACACAAAAACAACCCGAGAATGCCTGTGAGGTCACATAACGTGTGCTGTGCAAACTCAGGGAAGGTGACATTTAAGTGCAAAGGGAAATGTCCAGCTCTGACCAGCACAGGGTGGCTTCACCTCATGCACATCCTGCTCCATGTCCAGCAGGCACCTGGTGCCCCTATACCCCCAGTTCTGTAAATGATGACACTACTGGCTCCCTTTAGGCTGGTGGCCCCTCCCCTTGTTGAAGTCACCTTTGCCCCAAGACCCCCACGTCTGCTCCCCCAGCTCCAGGACCTGAGGTAGTGGAGAACTCACAGGTGAGTGAGGGGAGATGACCAGCTTTGGGATAGAAAACCTGGTTTCGATGCCAGCCCGAGGGGCGCAACCTTGAGCACTTCACTTCGGTGGTTTCATTTCCTCATGTGTAGAATAAGAGTGATAATGATTTAACATTTGTGTTACTGTTGTGAGGCTTAAATGAATTAATACACGGAAATCACTTAGGACACTGCCACATGGAAGCACTCAGTAAGGTGTTTTGTGGTGTCTGTTAGTTTGTTTTCAGAAACGCCATTACTTCTCCAAAGTGGCGTTGATTGGCTGGCGTCTGGCCCTCTGCTCTCCAGACCCTGCAGCTCACCTGGCGCCAGCCAGCTTTGACAACAGGGTGATTTCAGGCACCCCACGACCCCTACGCCGCCCTGGGAGTGAGCTTGTGCACAGCTCTCCCTCCTGGACAGACATGCACCATGGAGGAAGAGCACCATCGCAGGACACTTTGGTTTTCGGAAGGAAGAACCCCCACTGGGGAGGCAGTCACCCAAGCACAGAGGCTGCCTTCCCACCTGACTCACCTCTGCAGCCCCTGGCTCTTATGCTCCCAGCTCCAGAGCAGCCAGCCTGTGCCCAACTGCAGCAGCCTTGCAGAGGGAAGGGGCCCAGGCACGCCGACCTTTCCGTTCTCCCAGCTCCTGGGGCTCTTCCCCAAAACCAGAAAACGGTGCTGCCCGATGCAACTTTTTGTGATGATGGAAAAGCCTCTCTTTGTGCTGTCGGATGTGTCAGCCACAGCTCATGTGCTGCTGAGCCTCATGTAAAACAAGGCTGGTGAATCTCAGAACTCAATTTTAAATTGTATTTCATTTCAATCTGAATGACTACTTGTGGCCAGTGATTACTGTATCAGACAACATGACTTTGAACTCTGTCCTGACCCTTTTTTCTTATTTGGTGAGACGGTGTTGCTTCAAGATTGGCAAATATGGTTTTCAAATTTGATGACTGATGTGGAGATGTTGGGGTTCAAGAGTGAACAGTCAAGAAAGAATTCAAGAAAGAAAAAGAGGGAGGTTTTATGAAAGCACGGGGCAGGACCCGTGGGTGGGAAGAGCTGCACTGGGGTTGTGAGGAGTGACTGGTTATCCACCCTCAGGCTGGGACGGGGTCAGGGACAGCGTAAGTCTGTACAGAATTTGGGAGCAAGTGTCCAGGGCGTTGAGGGACTAGCTGCTGTTGGGAGAAGGTCATTGACTACAGTGTAGTAAAGCCCCAGTCATGAGACGCTCCAGATGTGTAGGGGGGGCTGTAAGCTTGGAGGGTGATTGCCGGCATATATCCTGGAATGGGGGGGGGGAGGGAATAAAGGAGGCTCCCAAAGGGATGTTATATGTTAAAATGGATGCTGGGCTAACGTCCAGCTAAGATTGCCTTTTGCCTCCAGCAAAGTATTACCCTGGGGGCAGCTGAGATCCCAGAGGACGGTCACTGTTTCCAGTACTCGTCAATGGGCTACAGGTTATATGGAAGTTTAATTTTTCTTTTCTCTTGCTTTTGTTCTCCAGTCAGTGATGATACTGGTCTTACCGTTCAGTGAGCTGCTGAGTAAGGAGAAAGGTTGTATTTCTATTCCACATCTCCCCTTTCCCCTGTGACACAGAGGCCATCAGAGCATGATGTAACACCGGGGGCATGTGTCCTCGGCGGCTATGCCGACTGCCGGCCGCCGGCCTCCACGAGCTTCCTTCTTACACGGGGGCCTCTCTGAGCTCAGGCCACCTTCCTCTCCTGATGCTCCGCTCATGACCTTCCCAAACGTATTCCCTGGGAATGGGTGTGGCACACACCTGAGCGTAAGGCAGGAGGTTGGGTTTGTGTCAGAGAGAGGGAGCTGAGAGGTCTAGGAGAGAGGCCTGGCCGTGACCCTCATGAGTCTGCAGAAATGTCCTTCCTTTTCTAGAAGCCAACAATAATCCTCCACGCTGCCCAACGGCCGGAAGAGCTGGGTTGGAGGGACACCACTGGCCCACGGACAAGCCTTTCTGCCGGGAGGGGGACTGAGGCCCAGTACCAGGCAGCCTCCGCTCCACAGCTCGGAGGGGGTGGGGGAGCCAGACCCTGGCCCTCCCCGGGTCAGTGGCCCTTTTGTGTAAGTGCCTGGCAGGGATGACTCGGGCTGTTCCTGCTCTCCCTGGGTCCTCCCCTCGGGCGGTGTCAGAGGAAGGGGACACGAACCCTCTGCGGGGGGCTCTCTGTCCCCAGTCACAGTGGAGATGGCAAGTCCATCGGGCTCCCCTCCACCCAGCTGCCTTCCCTCCCTCCTCCTCCTCCTCCTCCTCCAGCCATCTTTCAGCTACGCAGGTAAGAGGTTTTTGTTTGTTTTTTTTCTGGGGAGACCCCGGGAGACCTAGAAGAGAAAGGCTGCTTCCCCAGGGCTCACCTCCTTCAGTTCACCCTCGTGTTGTCTTGCAAGTGGCCCGTCCATGCTGACACGGTCCCTCCCCAGAAAGCCTCGCTGGCTCACTGCAGGTTTCAGAGGAGAGTCCAGACCCCACAGCATGGCCTTGACTCAGGCCCTCCTTGACCTCATTCTGACCCATCTTTCCAGCGTGGGTTTCTCATCAACCAAATGGGCAGACACTAACCTGCTCTCAGGGCGTGATGCGGTTTGACATAGTAGTTCCTCCCCCTGGGAAATCTTTGTAAGTGCTGAGCGGCGCGTTATACTGGAGCCCTGCTGTCCTGTGCTGGTGGCAATAGAGACACAGAAGAGAGAGTCACAGCCTCAGGGAGCCAGCAACGAGGAGGCCCAGCCCTGTTCTCCCTGGCCAAGCCCTAACGGGCGGCGTGGGGAAACCAGCAGCCGGGAGTGTGGCTGACGCCTTCCACCAGGGAGAAGTTTGGGAGCATGGGCTGAGGCAGAGGGGAGGGAAGGCACAGAGCCGTCTGCGGACACGGTGTGGACCAGAACACAGGACTGAGGGGTCAAAAGTAAACCCTCGAGGGGAAAGTGGGGGCAGCTTGGCTCAGTTCAAACAGGAAGCCCCCCCACCCAAAGAGTTAAACTGCAAGGTGCTGGGCCACGTCCCAGGAGGGAACCCACAGGCGAGGGTGTCCGAGATGCACACGCTGGCAGGAGGGTGGCCACACACCAGAATGTCCCTCCCGCTCGGGACACTCACAGCTCATCTGTACCACTGTTCCCTGCTCCCAAATTCCATGTAAAATCTGGTGTCTTCCCTCAATGCTGCAGAGAGGCCCCTGAGACTGGCCCTCTGACAGCCACTGTCTTCTCTTGGGTGTCTGGGACAGGACAGTTCAGGGTCATAGGGCCCGGCCACCCCATCCGGGCGCTGGTGGGGGATGAAGCAGAGCTGCCGTGCCGCATACACCCTGGGAAGAACGCCACCGGCATGGAGGTGGGGTGGTACCGACCCCCCTTCTCCAGGGTGGTCCATCTCTACCGCAACGGCCGGGACCAGGACGCGGAGCAGGCGCCCGAGTACCGCGGGCGGACGGAGCTGCTGAGGGACAGCATGGGCGAGGGCAAGGTGACCCTCAGGATCCGGAACGTCAGGTTCTCAGACGAAGGAGGCTTCACCTGCTTCTTCCGGGACCACTCCTACCAGGAGGAGGCTGCGATGGAGCTCAAAGTGGAAGGTGAGAAGTGCCCCAACTTGGGTGGGGGCGGGGGAGACTTCAGTCCTCCTCTCAGCGGCCCTGAGATCCCCCAGCCAAGCTCCGCAGTCCCGGGAGAGGCATCAGGCGCCTGGGAGGCTCAGTCGGATACGCATCTCACTCTTGACTTCAGCTCAGGTCATGATCTCCCAGTTTCTGAGTTCGAGCCCCAAGTCAGTCTCTGTGCTGGCAGTGTGGAGCCTGCTTGGGAGTCTCTCTCTCTCTCATTCTGTTCCTTCCCCTCTCACACTGTCTCTGTGTCTCTCAAAATAATAAATAAATAAACTGAAAAAAAAAAAGAAAAGAAAATACTGCTTCAGAGCCATGCTACCTGGCTCGGAGGCCATTAGGTACTGTCGAATGATAAAAGCAAGCTGCGAGATGTAGGAAACAAACACAGGACTTTATGTGTTTGAACGTAGATGTAGATGCGAATATACTGCAATAAGGTATGGAAGAAAACCCATAAGAAAGTTCAGGGAATGTGGTTCACTTTGGGGGGTAAGAGGAGAGGAGGGAGAATGCAGTGCGATCCAAGCGAAGGAGAGACCGTAATTATCCATATGATCATACTTATGCATCCATATAACAGAGCTTCTAGTATGTGGGTATGTAGAGAGAAAATTAAAGAAAAGGTTTTTTTAAAAAATATATGAAACAATGATTTTCAGATATAGGACAACAGACAGTATAGGAAACGGATCTTTCTTTTTTTTTTTTAAGGTTTATTTTTGAGACAGAGAGAGATGGGGACACAGGTGGGGAGGGGCAGAGAAGAGAGGGAGACACAGAATGCCAAGCAGGCTCCAGGCTGTGAGCTGTCAGCACAGCCTGATGCAGGGCTCGAACCCACGAACTGTGAGATCAAGACCCGAGACGAAGTTGGACGCTTAACTGACTGAGCCACCCAGGCGCCCCATGGTTTTTTGTTTTTTTTTTTTATGTTTATTTAATTGTGAAGGAGAGAGACACAGAGCATGAGCAGGGGAGGGGCAGAGAGAGAGGGAGGCACAGAATCCCCAGCAGGCTCCAGGCTCTGAGCCCGAAGTGGGATCAAATTTGCAAGCTGTGAGATCATGACCTGAGCATAAGTCGGATGCCTAACTGGCTGAGTGACCCAGGTGCCCCTAAAGGAAAGTTTTCTTTTTTTAAAATTTATTTATTTTGAGAGAGACAGAGACAACACAAGTGGGGGAGGGGCAGAGAGGGAGAGAGAGAGTCCCAAGCAGGACCCTTGCTGTCAGCACAGAGCCCCACTTGGGACTCCATCCCACGGTGAGTTCATGACCTGAGCTGAAATCAAGACTCGAACACTTAACAACCAAACCACCCAACCTCCCCCAAAGAAAAGTTTTTTAAAGGTTCTTTTTAAAAATGTTTTTAATGTTTGTTTTTGAGAGAAAGGGAGAGACGGTGCAAGCAGGGGAGGAACAGAGAGGAGACACAGGCTCCGGGCTCTGAGCTGTCAGCACAGAGCCCGACGCGGGGCTCGAACCCACAAACTGAGATCATGACCTGAGCCGAAGTCGGACGCTTAACCCACTGAGCCACCCAGGTGCCCCTAAAGTTTTTTAGATAAGATAAAGAAAAACCAAAAATAAAAAAAAAACCTGACAAATAGAGGCAGCAAACCCCCAAATAATTCATTTGTTCTTATTTCATGCCACTAGAGGGGATGGTGAAGAATGTGAGAGTTGATCCCAGTGTTTGGAATGTCTTCCTGTTTGTTTGTTATAAACAAAGGCGTCATTCCTAACGAGTCAAAATGACCAAATCCGAGTAGAATGAATCTGTACGGCCCTGAAACCCCATTCCTGGTAAACGTGGCCCACGTCTGGACACGGCCCCAGCAGGAGATGTGCCTCCTCAGGGCCTTCTCTTGCTGTTTGTACGATGGGTGACTCGGAAACGTAGGCTCTGGCCTTATCACAGGCGGGTGAAGACGTGGACAGGGTGAGGGGAGAGAGAGCGGGCTTTCCTGTAGAAGAACAGAAATGTCTCAAGGGCCTGCGCCTCAGGCCTTTCCCTCCTCCCACCGGCTCTTCAGACAATCGGTCACTTTAGTGTGCGGTGCCGGGACCAGGAGCCGGCATTGTACGCGGATAACAAAGCACTGCTTCTGGAGAAGGGTGGCGGGGACTTGAAGCGGCGGCTTTGTGAGCCACAGAGTGCGCGCACAGCTGGCCTCGGGGCTTGTACCTGCAGCGAAGGGGGGCCCTTCCCTCTCTTGTCCGTCTCGTCGCAGGAAAGGAAGGAAGCAGGGAAGAGAAGGGGGGTGAGAAAGGAAGGAGGGGAGGGGGGAGGGAAGGAAGGAAGGAAGGAAGGAAGGAAGGAAGGAAGGAAGGAAGGGGAAGCCAAGCGCCCCTTCTCTCTGCCTCAGGGGAGAAAGTTTTTCTTTGATCCTCCCATTCCAACCCCCTTCCTCCCCTCTTAGAGTCTGCCGGCCTAAGAGTCTAAAAAAAGAATGATTTACAAGTAAACAGGACACCACCCGCCTTGCCTGGGGAGCCAGGAATCTGAGAAGAATCTAGGACTGAAAGGAAACTGCCCCTCCTTCTCCAGATTCTTTTATCTTTCTTTCCAGCTTTTTTTTTCTTGTCATTTTTGGGATTTTACCACTTGTCTCTAACCCTTTCTTTAAACTCTCCAGTTTGACACTTTGGAGCGTAGGAGAAGCAGACAGAATACTGCAAGGAGCCAGCACACACCACCTTTCCGCCAGGATCAGCCTGCTTCGCCCGGCCCCGCTCAGTCCCCTCCCCAACGCAGTCGCGGCGCCAGCCCTAGGCGGCATTACCGGCCCATTGCTAAATGCTTGGGAACGTGTAGGGGCACCAGCCCAGCTCAGTCAGGGCAGCACGGGACGCTTGACCTTGGGTCGTGAGCCCCACATTGGTGGCAGAGTTTACTTGGGGGAAAAATGTATTACTCAAATGTAAGATGAATCAATACTGTTATCATATCTTCTAAAATTAACAGAAATTCCTGGGGCGCCTGGGTGGCTCAGTGGGCTGAGCGTCCAACTTCAGCTCAGGTCATGATCTCACAGTTCGTGGGTTCAAGTCCCTTGGCAGGCTCTGTGCTGACAGCTAGTGTGGAGCCTGGAGCCTGTTTCCGATTCTGTGTCTCCCCCTCTCTCTGACCCTCCCCTGCTCACGCTGTCTGTCTCTCTCTCAGAAATAAATAAAACATTAAAAAAAGAGATGATGTTTATATTTTAAAAAATAATAAAATTAACAGAAATTCCTTAATATCAGCAATACCCCACTCTGTGTTCAAATTCCCCTGATTGTCTCACAAATATATTTTTACAATTGCTTAGTTTGAGTCCCACCCGATCGAGATCCACGGCTCGGTGCTTGTCCTGTGGAGTTTCCCCCGCTCCAGATTTTGCTGACGTAATGCTGTGCATCATGGTGCTCCACCTGTATTTCTTGTAAACCAATAGAGAAGTACAGTCAGATTCAGGTTTAATTTAGTTTTCAGGCACTCATAGCTGATGCTGTGCAGTCCTTATTGCTTTACTTCGGAAAGACTCATAAACCCTCGCTTTCTCTTTTTGTGATTCTAATCCTTGGTGAAGGGATAAAGGTGTGCAAAGCAGGTACCTGCTAATTCATGTCTGCAGGTCACCTCTGGTGAGAACTCTGAGAGCAGAGTTGGTACTTGCTTCTAGTCAGTGTAACAATGCACACGAGCCGTAATCTGCAGCTTCAAGAAGTTTATTCCTAAGAAGCCCTCCTGGACAAGCTGCTTGCGGTAACTGAGTCCCTACTCTTGACGGCAGTGTCTTTATCTAGCCTTGAAAGGAGGGAGCAGGAAGAAAAGGGCTCGACCCTTGCTGGGCACAGAGACCAGACAGGCTGAGCTCTCTCGCACTCGTGGTGCGGAGCCGGAGGCCAGCCCTGCCCCACCGACGGCCCCACCCATCCTCAGCCATAAACCCTGTGCGTGCTACTTTCTCAAAAGTTCCACAAGATGTGTTCTTAACCTTTCTCTACGTCACCCCTGTGAGGGACCCCTTCTCTTTTTTATAAGTAAGCTCTACGTCCAACATGGGGTTCGCTCACGACCCCGAGATCAGAATCACACGCTCTACTGGCTGAGCCAGACAGGCATTTTGCCCTTCCTCAGAAGGATGTTTTGAATGCAAGGAAACGTGCTTGTACTGAAACACAGTTATCAAAATGTTAAAACAACAAAATATGGAGTGGCCCTGATACTTAGTGTAATTTCAAGATAGTAATGAATGTGATATTTTGAGGTTTGCAATAACTCTAATGTGATGAGATATTTGTGGTTTTTATTGAGACAAAGTCACAGGTTCTGTTCACAATACTGTGCGGTGTCGCTTACAGACGTGCTAATTGAAAGAAATGAGGAATTTCAGTTTAAAGGTTACTAAAAATAAGTATGCGTGTTTTCCTGTTTAATTCCGCAGATCCTGACTTCCTAAACGCCCACTGCGCCCTAGTTCAGGCTTAGGCCGTGTTCTGTCTTTAAGATTAGCTGGACTCCCCCCCCCCTCCGCCGGGTGGGCTTTTAAGATTAGCTGGACTCCCCCCCTCCGCCGGGTGGGCTTTAAGATTAGCTGGACTCCCCCCCCTCTGCCGGGTGGGCTTTAAGATTAGCTGGACTCCCCCCCCCCTCCGCTGGGTGGGCGGTCGTGGGTCAGTCTCCCTCCCCTTAGGACCCTTCGCCGTGCCCTGCGGCCTCTAAGCCCAGACCCGGGTCTTAGCGGGTTATCAGAACTGGCCTAGGAAACAGCCTTGAGAATAACCAGGCCTGGGGCGCCTGGGGGCTCAGTCGGTTGAGCATCTGACTTCGGCTCAGGTCATGACCTCGCGGTTCGTGGGTTCGAGCCCCACGTCTGGCTCTGTGCTGACAGCTCGGAGCCTGGAGCTGCTTCGGAGTCTGTGTCTCCCTCTCTCTCTGGCCCTCCCCTGCCCACGCTGTGTCTCACAAATAAAACATTAAAAGAGAGAGAGAGAGAGAGAATAACCAGGCCTCCCTGGAAGCAAACCCACTTTCTCTTCGAGGCCACGCTCAGTTCTGTGTCTTCTTTGGCCCCGGGTGACACTGGTTCCTGCCTGGACAGACGCGCCCAGCGCGGTGCTGGGCCTGCAGCCTGGTTCTGCCTTTCAGATCCCTTCTACTGGATCAACCCCGGGGTGCTGGTGCTGATGGCCGTGCTGCCCGTGCTCCTACTGCAGACCACGCTGGGCCTCGTCTACCTCTGCCTGCAGCGCAGACTGAGAGGTACGGCTGGACGTCGCGGGGCTGCCGGGGACCCTTCCTGGAGCTCAGCGGGCCTCTTAGAGCTCCAATGACGAACTGATGTTTGGTTTGGAGTGACTTCTGGGCTCAAAAGTCCATGATGACAAGTTTTACATCTTACCTGGTGCTTTTGTTTATGTAACAGGACTTGCATTGCCCTCTGAGGTAGGGCCGATGTAGAATAGCCCCATTTTACAGAGGACACACTGAGGCCTGGAGAGGTTCAGTATTTACTGAAGCTGATGTGCCTTGTAAGGGGCAGAGCTGGGCCTCGCCCCCACGTTCCAGCCCCCCAGCCACACAGGGAGAGTGAGATGAGGGTCGGACGGGTCTGTGTCTGGCAGAGGTTTAACAAACACCACCACGTACTAGGTGCTCAAACTTGTTTCCTCCTTTGTTCAGCACTGAGGGCTCATGTTCAGCCGTCAGTGTTTTTGCCCCGAGCGTCCATCCTAAGCCTTCTGTCAGGTATTCTCAAAGCCCGCACGAGGGACCTTCTCCCCCATCCACCCCGGGGCCCAGGATGCCCGGGCCTGCAGGCGGGCACGCAGGTGGGAGCAGCAATGGGGTCTTCTCGATCCCCTTGAACTCTGCCCCGGGGTACCCAGTGACCTTCACTGCATGAGGCTGAGCAGGAACAGCCCACAGNGTCTCACCTGAGGGGATATTGAGATGCAAAGCGTCCGGTTGGGAGCCCACCTCAAAGTACTTGCTCCGCTGAAGGTTTCATTCCTCCAGTCCTCATTCAGATGGGAAGTGGCTTTAGATTTACAAACTGACAGCCCTGAGGGGTCCAGGGGCCGTGAGAACAGAGAACCGGCCAGGAGAGGGGTCCGCAGCAGTGGGGGAGCCCTGACCATAAAGCCTGGGTGCTCCCGCCCTCCCCGGGCTGCTGGGGGTGGAAGGGCCCCATGCGATGCCAGCGCTGGGACTAAAAATGTTGCCTTTCTCTATTTTAGGAAAACTTCGGGCAGAGATAGGTGAGTTTTAGTCTCGCTCCATCTGCCGCCCCTCCCTTCTGGTTTTGGCCCTTTTCTCTGACACCCTCTTTGGCCCCCTTCGCACAGAAACTGTGCAAAGTCGGCTTCCCCTGCCTGCTGCCAGCCGGGGCGAGGCAGTCCCTCTGTGCCACAACTGGAAACAGTTTTAAGAGCTTAAATAACAAAGGCTCATGTGTTCCCTTTCAGAGAATCTCCACCGGACTTTCGGTAAGTGCTGGGGCCCCGGTCCCCGAGTCCTCCGGGGTGGCCCGGGCAGTAAGAGGCCTCTGCCTCTTTCTCTGAGAAAGTCACCATCTACCCGCATGTAGGATTGGTGATGGCAGCAAATTCTCCTGTCACACTTCTGTCCCAAGCGCCACACTAACAGCTCTCCATGCTAACCCGTTCTGTAGGAATTACAGGGACTTGCTGTACATCATTTCCCTTTTCAGACGCTACCGAGGGGAGGTAAACCCATCCTTTGCACATACACTTGAGGTCTAGTTGGGGAGGCGATAAAATTAACTGGAGAACAAAGCACTTATGTGTCACCACCTGAGCTCACATACTGGAAATGAGTTTTCGAGAGCACAGAACAAGCAGCCGTCCTGCGGGAGAGAAGCCACCAAGCCCGATAGAACGGACAGTCCCCGTCCTGTCTCCACTGCAGGCCGCCCAGCGCCTCGGGACAGCGCTGCAGCAGAACGCAGCCAAACAGTGGCTGCGTGGACACTGCAGAAATTAGAAGATGCCTGGGGCCGAGCACCCCTGCTCCCCAGGGCCACACACACACACACACACACACACACACACACGCACACAGACACCAACCCAAAAAGGGAGGAACAAGACCTGTGTTTTGTAGGGTTCATACAGATTCTTTCTGTCCCGTGAATCTCCTCAGCACTCTGGCAAAGCCTAATGGACCCTTTTCCAGAATAATGTTTTTAAACGTACACACACATCACCGACACAGACGACGGCAAAGAAAACCATTGAACTGAAATACAGGTATCAAAATATAAACACATTTGTATTTGGTAACATGTAATCTGTAATATAGTAACAAATGTTTTTTTAAATAACAAAAATGCATTAAATAAGAATGTAGCAGCAGGCCTAATAACTTATAATTTCAAAACATTCACAAACATTTTGAGATTTCAGTAACAACCCCAACGGGAATGAAAGTATCTGTGGTTGTCATCGGCGATAAAGTCACAGGTACTGCTGATGACTGCTGTGTTGCCTACATTTTTAATGGAAGAAACTGCTAAATTCAGTTAAAGGTTGGTGAAAAGGAAGACATAATGCTTTTCTCCTCCAAGCTCACGACCGCCCTGAACTCTCCGCAGACCCCTGTAGTGTTCCTGGACCCCAGGTTGAGAAACCCAATAATGAACAGAGCTGGGTGGGCGGGGCTCCAGCGGACACACATTAGTTAATCTTGTCTGTTCTGTGACGACCCAGACCCACACTTCCTGAGGGTGCCCTGCTGGAAGATCACCCTGTTCACGCTGGTGCCGGTGCTCGGACCCCTGCTTGCCCTGGTCATCTGCTACAACTGGCTGCATCGGAGACTGGCAGGTACACAGGGCCGCAAGGATGACCTGAGTGATGGGGACCAGGTCGTCCCCGAAGAGGGAAAGAGTGGGACCAGGGCTTAAGATGCAGAGAACCGGATTTTGTACCTCCTGTGTCCCCAAGGCCAACCCCAGGCTCCTCAGGGACTATGTGGGGAGGGGACACACCACCTTCCACCAGTCACTTATTTCTCTTTTTTTTCAGGGCAATTTCTTGAAGAGCTAAGTAAGTTTTCTTCCCCTTTATAACTGAGAACAAAAGCCAGAAAGGCAGAAAGAGGAAGCGGGGTAGCCGAGGGAACCCAAGGGGGAAGGTGTGGGGGGGCTCCCACAGCAGGGGCAGCTGGAGGGACCCCAGGGGGAAGGCGGAGGGGGGTGGCCATCCCCCCCCACCCGCTGCTAGGACTCCCACGCTGCCCAGGAGCCACCCTGAGCCTCATTCCAAGACCACCCACGGAGAAGAGAGCCCCCCCCCCCAGGGCTTAATGGCTTGCTGCTCTGAACCGCTGACAGATTTTCAAGCCACTTTCTCCTCCTTCTAGGAAACCCCTTCTGAGCTTCGCTGGTCCACGGACTGGCCCTCAGCATGCGGGATCCCCCACATTGTGCACTCACTGGCCTCCTTGCTGCCGGGACCTTCCCATCTGCGTTTCCAGGAATGCTGGGAGCTCCCAACAGGATTGAGTTTCCTTCTGTCGTCAGCCTTTTCTGTCTCCTCATCTCTCCTGTCCAGTCGTCCAACTGGAAGCCCCTCTGGCCACAGCCAGGTGGGCGCTCCTTTCCCCGATGACACCTGAGCTGGACAGTGACACAGGCAGCAGGCTCTCGGCCGTGGACTGTGACCAAGGCACCCCTGTTGCACATCCCAATGTGCAACCTCGAAATGGTGGTCCTGCCCCGAGGGGCAGGGCTGAGAGGTGGGGGGCTGAGGGAAGGGGCAGGAGGGTCCAGACCATCGGAGCTGAGTGAGCTGCTGGGAGGCCTGGGGAGCCGGCCGAGGCCAAGCCTGCAGTGGAGGCCACACCCCGTGTCACGTGTCACCACCCGCGCCCAGAGTCCTTCCCTCCAGCCCTTCCCTCCTGTCCAGCAGAACCTCCAATGTTTTCTGCAACAACTACTACTTGATGGTCTCTCAGACACAAAGAAACAAGCTAGGTGCTAAGTCATGATAATACAAGTTTCCGTGAACCACTGCTCACCCCTGTTCCTTTCTGCATTTCCCTCGCGACCCCTCCCGTCTTCCTGCATCCGGAGGTCAGGACTAGGAAACACAGGCGCACAGAATGGCTGCTGCTTTATGTCCCAAGACCCTCACGGCCTCACTTGCTTTCTCTGCTCTGCACACACTCTCCCCCGCCCCCTGCCCTCTCCTGGGGCCCGGGATCCGGGGGCACAACCATCTCCTTTCCTGCCAAAGGGGAGGCGTCGCGGAAGAAGCCAAGCCACTGAGCCAGGGTGGCCCGGCACGCGTCCTTGCCTTTGGAGCCCCCCCAGTGGCCCACAAGGCCCTCCTTGTCCCCGAAGCAGACGTCGCAGACGGGGCAGCGGTAGACCTGCTGCCTCCAGTGTGTGTGCTGGTGCCTGGCCAGCCCCGGCAGTGACCCGAAGGCCTTGCCACAGCGGAAGCAGCAGCGTGGCTGCTCCGTGATGTGCGCCTTCTGGTGGCTGGACAGGCAGGCTTTCCTGCTAAACGTCGGAGGGCAGTGGGAGCCAGAGAAGACCTTGAGTCCTGAAGGCTTTGCTGGGGGACAGTTGGACCCGGTGTCCAGGCAGCGGGTTCTGGTGTCAGGGTCCCGGGTCCCGGTCCCAGGCCCCAGGGTTGCAGTGGCCTGTGCCTGAGGTTTCACGCCAATCGCCTGCTTCCTGTCTGTAGACGGCTGGGCCTGAGCTACCGGACCCTTGGTTCCAAATACAGGCTCTCGGGTCCTGGCCGCCGGCTCCCGGCTGCTCGCCTGGCTCCCGTGCGGAGACTCCTGAGACCGAGCGCTGGCGCCCAGAAGCCTCACAACGCGCTCCCAGTCCCTGGCCACTGGCTCCTGGTTTTGGTGCGTCTTCTGGTGCCGTTTGAGCTCGGACTGGTCCCGGAAGCCCTTCCCACACGAGGCGCAGGAGTGCGGCCGGTAGCCCAGGTGCACGCGGCGGTGGCGGCTCAGGCCTGACGCGTCGCGGTAGGTCTTGTCGCAGAGCGGGCAGCAGAAGGGCCTCTCCCCCAGGTGCAGGCGCCTGTGGTAGCTGAGGTCCTTGGGGTTCCGGAACGACCTCCCGCACTGGCTGCAGCTGTTCGTCTTGTGGGGGTTGTGCACAAACTGATGGCTGTGCAGGTTGGAGCGCTTGCTGAAAGTCCTGCCGCACACGTGGCAGGGGAACGGCGGCCCGGGCTGCGGGGCTGAGCACTTGGGGGCCCTGCGCCCGGACCCTGCAGGGCCACAGGGCCCGCCCGCGCCTCTGCCAGCAAGGCGGCCCTCCTTATCTCTGCCCCTGCTGCTCCGGCTCCCTTCTGGAAGCTCCTGTGTCTGGCTTCCTGGGGGGGTGGGGGGGCGCAGAGAAAGGA
>NW_027536466.1:340832-343980 GCF_008692635.1 Crocuta crocuta
CTAGAGACAGAAGTGGCCTCTGGGTGTTCACATTAGAAGCAAATAAAAATTTAAAGTGGAATCTTCCAGCAAGATCAGAGATCAGAACTTTTGGCTACACCTACATTTCTGGAAATCCATCTCCTCTCATTTTCAATATTTCACACTCCCACAGACTCCTACAGGTGACCTTCTGTGTCATACAAACAGGGACACCCAAGTGAAAAGCAGTGCCCTCACTGTTCAAGCTGGGAAGGGGGTGCCAGCCGGGGCATGTGGTCAGCACAAGCATCCCCTACGTGAGCTCAGTGCCGAGCTCATGTCCCTCCCTCGGAAGGAGGGTACACAGCCTGTGTGTGGTCCGGTCCTAGAGCCTGCAGATGCTCACTTGTCCTAAATAGTTTAGATACTCTTCTTGGGCCACGGGATGTGAGCAGATGGTCCCCTAGTCTCCTGGAAGGATTGGGGGGGGGGGGTAGGGTGCCCAAGCCCTGGCACTCTGTCTGGGTCAGCTTCCCAGCCACCCAAGGCAGGTCCTGGCCCTGACCTCCCTCCTGCCGTAGCAGTGCTTACCTGAAGGGAGGCCTTTTCCATTGGGGGAATGGACCTGGAGCTCCACCCTCCACTGTTTTTCTTCTTGTTCAAGCTTCGTGACCAGATCTGGGTTAGACAGAAAGATGCCGACTCATGGGTGGGAAGGAGAGAAGATTAAGGCCCCAGGCCTGACCCCTTCTGATCCAACAGGGACAACAGGCTACCTCCTTCCAAATCCTTGGTTTAAGGACTACGATGTGGGACACACACTTAGGGGCCAGGAGGAGAGCCCCTAGCGAAGTCCTCGGCACATGAGAGTAACAACTCAGTCAACACTGGTCGGATAATAGGTACATTTTCAAACTGTCATCACGTTACAAGTATTATCTTTGCCTTCACACAGGCTTTCATTTCTTCTTTTACCCTGAGCTTAGTGACCTACATCTTTCACACCTGGAAGGTAAGGAAGGTACGAGGTCAGTAGAACGACCTGGGAGCTGATCTGCCCGCTCAGGGAAACCAGATGGCCCAAGAGCCCTGTGAGCGCCAGCCTCTCACCCACAGACATCAGGTTTCTGACGGTCTCTGACATAACGTCCTGGTAGAGGGCCCTCTGACCGACATCTAGACATATCCACTCCTCCTGGGTGAAGTTCACTGCCACATCCTCAAAGGTGACTGGCTTCTGGAAGAGCAGGAGAGACTCAGGGAGTCTGTACAGGAGGCAGGCATCCAAGCACAAGGCTTAAAACAGAGAAGGGGAGTGCCCAGCTGGTTCAGTCAGAGGCGCAGGTGACTCAACATCGGGATTCTGTGTTTGAGCCCCACTCTGGATGCAGAGGTGAAAGAAAGAAAGAAAGAAAGAAAGAAAGAAAGAAAGAAAGAAAGAAAGAAAGAAAGAAAGAAAGAAAAGAAAGAGAGAGAGAGAGAGAGAGNAAAGAAAACCATGCAAGGAGGGGAGAAATAGGAAAAGACAGGCGTAAAGCCAGCAATGTTGATCTAACAGAATAGAAGGTGGGGCACCTGGGTGGCTCAGTAGGTTAGGCGTCCGACTCTTGATTGATTTCGGCTCAGGTCATCTCACAGTTCATGTGATCTGGCCTTGCGTCAGGCTCTGTGCTGACTGTGAGGGGCTTGCTTGGGGTTCTCTCTCTCTTTCTGCCCCTCCCCTGCTCAGGTGCACATGCACTCTCACACGTGCGCTCTCTCTCTCTCTCAAAGTAAAAAAAAAAAAATAGAAAGGAGAGAGAGGATGGAGAGGAGGGAAGAAAAGATGTGGAGGGGCAGGGGGCATGTACACTGAATATACATAAAAAGGGCCGTCACTCCCTGAATTCCAGGAAGGGCTCTTGGGTGGGGTGGAGGCTCAAGACAGGCCGGGCAGCCCCATGTCCTGAGAGATGTTGACCTTGGAACAATCAGAAACTCTGTGGGACCACAGACAGGGGACAGACGGAAGTGCTCCAGGGTCTGGGACAGTCCCTCCCTCCCCAGCTGGGTGTCCTCACCTGCACCCACGCCCTCCACCTGCACTCTCTCCGTACGGCTTCCTGCTGGGCCGCCTCCTCCACCGGAGGAAGCAGTTTCTGCACACGCTGGATGGGCTTCTCCTCTGTGGGGTCGGTTTGCAGCTCTCTCCCCTCGAGACCTGGCCCCCAGGGCTGGCCGCACCCCTTCCTGGGGCTTTCTTTCTCCCAGGAAGGGAGCAGATGGAGGGGCTCTGCAAATGCCTCAGGGCTCTGCATGACTTCCCAAGACCAAGGTATGTGCCCTGAGGGGCTGCCGTCCTGTTTTGGTCTGCGGTCTCAAGTCTCTTTTATACCCCAGCACACCTTTGCTTCAGGCTCCAGAGGCCGGTCACCGGTCACCGGGGCTCAGCCGCCGGTGCCCAGGAATGCCAGGCTGAGGCTCTGCAGACACCAGCCCTCTGTTCCTTCCTGCTCCAAGCCCCTAGCTGGCGCCAACCTCTAGGAACCTGCAGTCAGAGGGAAAAAAAGATGCAGCAACAAGAGGGGGACTAAGTGACCACAGCTTCCTTGTCTGGTCGGGGAGCATCAGGCGTCCCTGAGCTCTGCTCTGGCCCCAGGAGGTAATAACCCTAAGGAACCTGAAGTCCGGAGATGCCAGCACAGCTTGTGTTAGAAGCCTCTGCACCACTGAGCACGAGCCCCGGAGGGGGCACAAAACCTTGTGCAAGCGTCTTCATCTGCTATGGTTTTACCAGAAAATGAGGTCAAAGGAGACACTAAGACCCCTTCTAATCCTGAAAAGGATGTGATTCTGTGTATTTATAATGTGCGTTCTGTGTAAGGTACCGAAGACGCTCTAGGGCACAAGCTCGAAACAATCTGTAGGCTCAGTTATTTGGGCTTGTCTGTGGAGCCAGCTCTGGGGGTGCCCACCTGTCAGGGGGGCTGGGTCCCCACCCCTCCTGTTGGCAGCCTCTCCCTGCATTTGCGGGGGGGGGGTCACAAGAACAAGGAAACAGCAGGGAAAAAGGCACCTGACGCTGGA
The DNA here is from genome assembly GCF_008692635.1 of Crocuta crocuta. Taxonomy (NCBI): domain Eukaryota; kingdom Metazoa; phylum Chordata; class Mammalia; order Carnivora; family Hyaenidae; genus Crocuta; species Crocuta crocuta. Next base: position 343,860 of record NW_027536466.1, read on the forward strand.
GCTGGCATGCCTGGATCTGAGCCCACTGGCTCCCTCCCACCTTCCTGCCTGCGGGACCACGCACAGGGGCTGTGCGCACGCGCCGGCTGGACCGTGCCCGGCCTCCCCTCCCGACCCCCGG
>NW_027536466.1:344015-344373 GCF_008692635.1 Crocuta crocuta
CCCCGCTATGCCTTCCAGAACCCTTTCCGGCCCCTGTCCAGCCCCGAGACCCCTGGGTGAAGCCTCCCGCCAGCTGGAGCAGAGAAGGCTCAGCGCCATGTGTCTATTAACGCCCCCCGGAGGGGGTTGGGGAGGGACCCCGTCGACCCAGACCTCCCCGAGCGAACCGGGCCACACCCCGACACCGAGGTTTCCCCCCAGGTCCCTGCGGGCGGAGCTCCTCCGGGGTGAGGGGCGCAATGCCCCCCTGCCTGCCGAGGTCTGGGTAGACCAGCGCGGGTCAGAGACCCGGCTCGCGCCTCCACCCGCGCGGGCTCCGCACCCCGCGGCCCCACTCACCCTCCCCGCCCCGGGGGCG
>NW_027536466.1:344471-367697 GCF_008692635.1 Crocuta crocuta
TCCCACCCGTAGTAACCGCTGGTCCCACCCAGCGCCGGGACCTCGCCTTATTCCCAACCTTCGTTTGCTCTTGAAGAAAGAGGATTAAATGATTACTGATTGAAACTCACAACCTCCAACCACCATCATCTAGAGCCCAAAGGAGAAAAACGAGACCCACAGGCCCCCAAAAGGAGAGGAGCAAACACAGGTACACAGCATCTTAGAAAAAATGAAGGCCAGGCGACTGGGAGGCTCAGTCGGTGAAGAGTCCGACGTCTGCTCAGGTCTTGATCTCACAGTTCCAGCGATCGAGCCCCGTGTCGGGCCCTGTGCCGACGGCTCAGAGCCTGGAGCCTGCTTCAGATTCTGTGTCTTCCTCTCTCTCTGCTTCTCCCCCACTCACACCCTGAATCTCTCTCTCTCAAAAATAAATGAACATCAAAAAATGTTAAATAATAAAAAGAAAAATGAAGACAAAGGGCAGATCACACATGGTGACTTCAATGCTGGAGCTTAGGGAGCAGAGGACCCTGTGGGGTGGAGCTCTGCTGGCCTGGGCCACTTACCCCAACTCAGTTCACTTTCTCAAGTGGCATCTCTTTCTCAACTAGCACTTAGTGCACTTTGTATTATGATCATCTTTTATGTTTCACATTGGCACAGGGTTTTACAAAGCACTTTTGTAAACATGGCCTCCACCGAATCCACACAAGCATCCCCTGAGGTAGACTTGTTATTCTGTCTGTGGGGGTGAGGAAGCAGTCCCAAAGCCCGCCTCCCGCTGCTCTGGGGCCTGAAGACAGACTCCCTACACCAGGGCTCTCCGGGGTCAGCACCACTGTGTGGCTGCCCGGGGCAGCCCCCTGGGGCACAGACCATCCCAGGCTGTGTGCTGAGGCACTCCGCAGAGTCAGATAGGCTGCTGGGGGTGGGGGCTGGGTGGGAGGGAAAGCGGGAGGTGCTCCTGCGGATGGGCCACCATCCTGACACAAGCGAAAGCCGGCTGGGGGAAGGGCTGACAAAGGTGCTTTCCATCAAGCGTGAGAAAACAAAAGCAGCCTTTCAGTAGATAGGATCTGACCCTGAACTTGCACGAACATGCCTGTTTCCTTGCTCGAATCCCAGCCCTGGTTACAAATCACCTTATTTACAACACTAGGCAGCTGCAGCCTGGACCATAGTTTGCCACTTTGATCTGGTCCTTGAGTCTTGAGGGTCAGCAAACAGATGAGGGAACGAATAGGGAATTTATTCGCTTATTCAGCATGTGCTGGACCACAGGTTTGGGGAGGGAGTGGGAGAGTGCAGTGTTCGTCAGCAGCAGCACTCAGTGCCACAGACGCTCAAGTGAGCAACAGGAGTCGAAAACCTGGACAAAGAGCAGTGCTGTGTGCACGGTGATGAGAAGACAGCAGGTAGGGGAAACTGAGCCGGCTCTGCTGACAGAGGCCGAGAAGCATTCTGAAATGTGGGCTGGGAGTGCAGCAACGTGGAACAAGATAGGAGGCAGACACTGAGGCAGGCAGACAGGTGTGAAGAGACGGGCCTGGAGGAGGACTGGGAATGTGGCCACCTCTCTACATGGAGCCTGGGGCCTGGGTTTGATACAACTGAAGGCTGATGAGAAGGGACAAAGGGGAGGCCCTCCTGCTTCTGATCTGCGTGGTTCCAAACACCGACGCAAACCCTTGAGCTAAGCACCAGCTTGATGACAAAGACCCTGGTCTGGAATTTAGCAATGGCCAGAGCACCATTTTGGCAGCTGCCTTTGAGGACTTAGTGGAGGCCATGTTTACAGACGTATTTTGTAAACTGTAAAAGCCTGTGCCAACTTTATGCTTGGGTCTATAATCACTGCCTGGACTCCTTCTCATTCATACACAGACGATAAAATACAAGACCTCTGTACCAGTCTGGCAAGCTGTGGCGAGCGCTCTACCAACGGAGCCACTGTTGGAGGAGCTCATCCAGAGGATGTGACCACCAGCTGGCCAGAGAGCAGGACCTGGGCAATCAAGAGGCTCCTCACTCGCTCCTGTCCTTGGGATGTACTCACAAGGGAAGGTATTCAGGGATACAGTCTTGAGAGAGTAGGTGGTGTTGACACCATGTGGACTGAATACATGACTAAACCCAGTCAAGGTCTCTATATAAACTTTTAGATTCTGGCAGACAGGTGTGTGACCATCCAGGAGTAACTTCGTATGTAAGTCCCTTGCTTATTAAAACCGCCACCTACCAACCCAGAACATGGCCTGCTTTTTTTCTTCAGTCAATCCTTGCCTTCCATGTATGGTGGCCTGTTTCAGATGCCTCCCTCCCCCTTGCCTCGGTAAAATTCCTGAGGTTTCAAGCCAACAGCTACAAGTCTCCATGACTGATGATTGGAGCCTTTGACAAGGTGCGAATCCAACAGCGGCACCCTCAGTTTTGGACCCATCACCTTCCTGACATGGTCACTGGGTGCAGTCCTTTTGAAGAGAAGCTTTACCTTGTTATTGGGCTCCTGTTAAAAACTAAACACCAAACCCAAGGAAGCTTTGACATTCTGGCTTCATAGTCATATCTGAGGGCTGGCCAACTTGGACTCAACTTCTCACCAAGTGGGAGGGATCTTGTTAGCCTTGCTTGTCACTCGGGGATGGTACATTTAGGGATGCAGCTGACTGGCCCAAATGTCTCAGTTCTATGTAGAAAAATGGCAGATATCCCTTTGGGGAGAATTTTATTTCCCAGTCTGCCATCTAAAGCAAAGCTGCTGGCTTAGCAGGGCTCTCAGGTCACCAGGCCCGGACCATTGTGGTTCGGTGAAGCTAGAACACAGTGCTGTTTCTGGCTGACACAGACGTTCAGCCTCAGAGCCAGTTATTCACAGCTGAACATGGAGGCTGTCATTCTACCTGGGGGGCAGAACTCAGGACCATTGTCATGGTTCTTACCAATAGATCAGCCTTCCTATAATTTTACTGACTGTGCCAATGGCCTAGCTATTTGGTCTGCCACTTGGAAAGCTAAACTGGTTACACATCTCTCCTTGGAGACAGAAATAATGCCGTGGAAATACAGCCAACGGCTGACCTAACATCTGAGGGGCCTGTTGTCTGATGAGACGGGCCTGGAACCTATGTGCCGAGGGACAGATCACCCCCGTTGCTGCCAGGATCCATTGGGCACTGGATACAAAGCAAAGGGTCAGGCTCTGATTTGGGTTTGTGACCATTCCATTTGTTTCACAGGGAGGGAGGCCACATAGCAAGGGGCATTGTCCACACCTGCTCCTAGCAGATGGACTTAATTGCATTTCTGACCCCTCTCAGAGTTATGAGTGGTGCCTCACCACTGCTGACACTATTTTAGGGTACAGTGTTGCTTTTCTGGTCTAATCAGCCTATTTCAGCAATAGCACTATAGCCCTTGAAACTAATCTGCACCATGTTTTGGCTTTTCAGACCCTTTTTAGTCTGGCAATGGTGTGCCTTTTATTGCAAAGCCTCTTGACAATGGGCTAATATTCAAGGTAATTAGTGGATCTTTCATGCTTCCTATCACACCATTCACAGGCTGAATAGCCTTCTCAAAATCTGAATGAAAAGGATTTTTTTAGTCTTTTCCCTTCACCTCTTCCTAGCCCACCTTGGTAAGGCACTTGGTCACCCTGTGCTGCTATCCCCCTAAAAGCATGATCTTGTCTGTTGCGGGTGAAATGACACAAAGACAAGACACACAAAAGACAGACAAAGACACAACTCCGGATGGAGGGAAAAATTCTCCGCAAGCCCCCTTGTGGTTTATTTTTATACCCCGGTCGCTGGACACATACCAAAATCTAAGAAATGCATTCTTTTACCAAATAAGGACAAAAAGCCAAGCACATTCCAAGGACGGGGGGAACAAAGGGAGGAAGTGACCACAGCATGTTTACTAAGAAGCCTGCCCAGAACTCCAGCCTCTTCCTTATTTTTAAGGAGGGCATGTTCCCTCGTATGCAAGCGGATCATTAACCTTGGATATTGTGTGCAGGCTTCTTGGCAGAACATCCTGTTTGCAAGCATGCTCTGCCCAAGCAGAGAGTCTTGTTTGCAGGCACATCTCTGCTTCCTTAACCATTCTTTCTCGTGGTCACTGTCGGGCTCCTACATTGCCTTGGCTACTTCCTGAGTAATGATGAAGACAGGAGGTTGTATAGACCTGTTTTGGAAATTTCTGGACATGATGCTTCTTTCTTTTCCCTCACAGCCTAATGACACCCCCAGACTGGCCAGGCTGGTCCCTCCCCTTGGCAGCAGCCCAGCCAAAATGGGAGGGAGGAGGGGGAGCACTAAGAGATTCAAACTTAATTCTGGTTCAGTACCTGCATTCTCAGACTTACTTGGTCCTAGATTATAAGGGTAATGACCACTTAACTGAGTACGTTGCTCACTATGTCCCAAGTCCCACGCACACATAGTGGATTCTGTATATTTTATAAAAATGTTCTTGTTCCTCCTGTTGAAACAGGGAAGGATTCTGATTGGTGCCATTCAGTTCACATGCCGACCACTGGCTACACTAATGTCAATCGCTATGCCAGGAGATTAGGCTGCTTCGGTTTGCTGGGACTTGGGGGTAAGCAACTGTGTAAGACAAGGGGGTGGGATTTTGCTTGCCATAAAAAGAGAGCTTGAACAGGCAAAAAGAGACAGACCCCCACACTTACAGAACACAACTTTACATGTATAAAATATGTATATAAACATAAAAGAATATCTGGATATCTTACATGCCAGAAAGTTTGAGAAATCTATTGGCTAAATTTCTTCTTGCTCTCAACAAAATTCTATGTCAATATGAGAGACTTCTTAACTAAGTCAGGATATATTAGTTACCCTGGATTCAAGATGTGTTCATGATTAAATGAAAAAATTAATTGTATTTGATGCATGGCAGACACTTAATAAGTTTTATTTCTCCCTCTACGCCACTATCCTTCTAGTCTCTATGATGTTACCAACAAAAACATGATTTTTGATAGATGAGGTACAGCTTACTCACTGTTCGAATTGACAGTAGGTAACTGGTGAATGTGAGAAAGCCTATGCTAGCACGGCATTGCTGACCTGCTTACCAACCTCCTTGAGGGATAAGATGTACTCTTATTCAGCCTTATTCTGATTGTGATGCTAACTCAGTGAAAGACTTTATAATTAGATCCATATAAAACAACACACTAATCTTATAAAGTTTACATCCTGAAGCGCTTTAACTTTCAAGGCTAGAGTCACTATCAGACATGTTTCAATAAGTTCAAAGTCTTGTTTCATGTACCTGACTCAGCAGGAGGGTTATAGTAATTGTCTGCTTGTCTCCTGTCCCTGTGACCTTATGACCTATTTCTGTTTGGGGCTTCCCTAACCCCAACTGCAGGTTGCCCATCCCTGATGGAATCCAAGATGGCAGATCAGTTTTGTCAACATTTCTACCCCTAGTCTAGTCTCTCCTCCTGAGTATTCCAACTGTTCACTTATCTGGTTCCTTTGGTGCCCGACTCTGGTTCCTCGTCTGTCTCCAACTCCTCAGGACTACTGACTTCCTTGTCCCTCTGTTTTCTCAGGATGGGATTCCTACCCTCGAGGTGTTGATCCTTCTTCCATGCTGTCTTTGCTGCCAAAGCCTTTCAGGTCTTGTGCCCATCGTTGGCACTTTCTCTTTCCTCGAGTCCACCCTTAAATGTCCACTGGATTTAGCTGCATGGAGCTCTTTGATGACTCAGTGAAAGGGGGCCTGGTGAAGTGATGGGCATAGAGGCCAGAGTGCAGGCAGCTGATCCAGACTTTCCTTCTTTCTTTTCTTTTCTTTTTTTTTAATATTTTTATTTATTTCTAAGAGAGAGAGAGACAGCATGAGCACGGGAGGGTCAGAGAGAGAGGGAGATACACAATCTGAAATGGGCTCCAGGCTCTGAGCTAGCAGTCAGCACAGAGCCCGACGCGGGGCTCGAACCCACGAACCGCAAGATCATGACCTAAGCAAAAGTCGGACGCTTAACTGACTAAGCCACTCAGGTGCCCCTGATCCAGACTTTCTAAGGGACTTGGCTTTGAAGGACTGCAAAGGGCTAGCACAGCCGACTTACACGGGAGAGAGCTGAGGGTATTTATAGGTCACTAGGAACCATCCAGTTTGGAGGGAGCTGATAGCATGAGGTTATGGGAAAGGAGAGATGCCATTTTGCACTATGAGAACACAGAGAACAAGAGTGAGTGGAAAAGGAGAGTGAGCAGATACAAGGAAAGATGTGGAAATTAGTTCCAGTCTCTTGTGAGGCCCAGTGGTTTGAAATACTTTAGAACTTTAAAATACTTTTTTACTGATTTTCTTTTTTTTCTTTATACTCACCCAAGTCTAAGGCTTGCAAACAAGAAATCTGACCATGATGTTGCTGATTTCAACTCATCAAACTTTTCAGCATTATATTTTTAAAGTTTCTATTTACTTATTTTGAGGGGGGTAAGAGGCAGAGGGAGGGAGAGAGAGTGGATGAATCCCAAGCAGGCCTCCCGCTACCCACAGAAAATAAGCCACATGAAGGAAACACCTTTCTTCAATATATATGTATTTTTCCCCTGTGCCTTACCTCCTTGGAATTTCTGCCACACTCTGACAGGGAAAACTTTGGGGGAAAACAATATCAGCTGGGAGTGTTCCTCCAATAATCAGTTTCCTGGTTTTTATATTCTTGAGATAAATTTATCAATCCATCTGATGGATTTGTTGGGCATCTTTGGTTTTGGACAGAAATTATCACTGTAAAAATGTAATCACATGGAGAACCCTAACAGTTTGCAACTACACCGTTTGCACACAGCCACCACATCTGCAGCTTGGGCTAAACTTACCCAAGTATTGGAAGATGCCAACATTCACAAACTACTTGGCAGCTCTCTCTCTCGGCAATTGCTTGTAAACTCAGAAGCCATGAGGTATGGTGATGAAAGGCTGTCTCCTCAAGAGCTGACTCCACCAGTCTTCCTTGTTCTCCCAACAAAATGCAGGTTTCTCCCACTTTCTGAAGGCTTGCAATAGGCTGCTTCACTGTTACCAAAGACCTGAAAGTACAAGTAGTGGCTTTTTTCATAAAGGCCAAAACCCTTTTTAAGGTTTTTTTTTTTTTTTTTTTTTTCAGTTAGGGAGAACAGGTCCTCGTGTAGGCCTTTAGTAAAAACAAAGTGGTATGACAGGCATTTGGAAAATGGGGCTCACATTTTGTTTATGTCATGTCAACTTATGCAGTTTTCACAGCAATGCTTTCAGATGGGAGGAGACCTGCATCCTGTTTTACAAAGTCAAGTTCAAATGAGCATTAAGGTTATGTGAGACGGATCACCCCATAATGACAGCAGAGTGGGACACGTGTGCAAGGGATGGGGGAGGCTTCTTAACCAGGGGCACTTCAGATCCGCATGGGGCTGGTTACCGTCAGAGATGTTTCAGTACACATCCCGATCGACTTTGCTTTTTTTTTTTCTGGCTCTAGCATGTTTTCTGATGGCTTCTCCTTTGAACAGTTCTGGCTAGATGAGAACTACACTCTCATGCCTTTTTGTGCCAACAGCTATATTCTTTGTGGCATTTCCTGATCCATTTTCATCTTCTAAAAACTCAACTTTTAGCTCAATTTCCAAGCCCATGTTTTAAAATGTTTATTTATTTGGGAGGGGAGGGGCAGAGCAAGAGGGAGACATAGAATTTGAAGCAGACTTTAGGCTCTAAGCTATCAACATAGAGCCCGCCGTGGGCCTTGAACTCACAAACTGTGAGATCATGACCTGAGACAAAGTTGGACGTCTAACTATTGACAGAGCCACCCAGGGGTCCCTGCACACCTACTTTAATGAACTGTTGATGCCCGTGATATCAGCACAAACACTGAATGGCAGCTTCTTAACACTATTAATTCAGTAATTTCCACTTCCTTTTGCCCATTCTTGTTCTTCTGCATGTCCCAACTGAGTCAGACTGCTGCCACACAAGACCCCACCTGTTCTGACCAGGACAGCTCTTCTCGGCTGCAGGCACCGCCCTAGCCCTGTGCCCGCATCCACGCACATGTAGGTCCTGTGCACCTGTGCTCCCTGGGCCCAGGTGCCCTTTCTTTCTCATCTGCTTACCAGACCTCTCCCCTTCAGCACGAGTCCCCACCTCTTCTGTAAAGCTTCGTGAAGAAGCTTTTTAAGGTTTTTTTTATTTTTTATTTTTTTTATTTCTAGGAGAGAGAGAGGTGGAGAGAGAGAGAGAGAGAGACAGCATGAGCAGGGGAGAGTCAGAGAGAGAGGGAGACACAGAATCTGAAACAGTCTCCAGGCTCTGAGCTGGCAGTCGGCACAGAGCCCGACGCGGGGCTCGAACCCACGAACCGCGAGATCATGACCTAAGCGAAAGTCAGACGCTTAACCGACTAAGCCACCCAGGCGTCCCTTTAAGGTTTTTTTTAATGTTTTATTTATTTCTGAGACAGAGAGAGAGAGACAGCATGAGCAGGGGAGAGTCAGAGAGAGAGGGAGACACAGAATCTGAAGCAGGCTCCAGGCTCTGAGCTGTCAGCACAGAGCCCTACGTGAGGCTCGAACCCATGAACCATGAGATCATGACCTGAGCTGAAGTCGGATGCTTAACTGATTGAGCCACCCAGGTGCCCCCACGAAGAGGCTCTTTAGCTCTAGTCCAAAGGGACAGTGCCGGAGTCCAGTTCCAGCAGGTCCAGGGGTCCCTGAAGGATGGACGGTGTCGACGAGAGAGAGACTGAGAGAGCCCCGAGATTCTTTCTGATCACCAGGCAGGCATGTCTGCCCTGTCAGTTTTGGTGTCTTTATTTATAGGTCAAACATTAACATGGCATCAGAAAATGGAATTTTTACAATGGAGAGTTCTCTGTGATAAGGTGTTTTGGAAAATGTACAGAAACAGGTTTTACAGAAGTATTCTTGCAGAACAGCTCCAATCATGGTGAGGTTGAGTAAATCTTAACAACTAAGGAAATAACAGGATGTTCTTAGTGAAAAACAGGATAACATACATATTTGTTCTAAGTTAATAACACAAAGATTAGGACATAGGTTAACTGTATATAGATAGGCCAGGAGTCATTCTGTCTGGTTCACAAGAGGACAAATGTTGTTTTTGAGCTGGTTAATAAGTTGTTTGCGGAAAGTTTTTTGACTTGATGCTGAATGTGTAAACACCATGGAGGTCCTAAATGTGTCAGCCTTTGTTTTTGGGTTTATGTTTTAGCTACTCTTATCTATCCCCATCCCAGCCGCCAGTGTAAGGGAGGGTGTTTGCCGAAAGTAGGCCTTGGGGAAGGGACTGCCATACATCACCAGTTAGAAAAGGTATAAGCATTAACTTAAGTTCTGCCCTTATCTGTTCCTTAACTCTAAATTAGGCTCTTTGTCTGGGGGCCAGGCTCAGTTGTAACTCTTGTGTTCTTAACCCCCTTTATCATCTAGGTCTTGGATCTAGGTCCATAGGAAGAGCCTTTTGACAATCATCCACAGTGCTTTCATCTAAAATCTCTTTTGAAAAGGCAGGGATATGCTTTTTCTTATGTGGAATCTGTGTGGGGAATATCGGTCTGATTTGGAATATCGTGAGGCCTGGTCAATACCAGCAGGCTCATTTCCAACATGAGCCAGTAGTAGCAGAAGGAGATGCCAGTTTTCGTTCCTCATGGCAGGAGCTGTGCAAACGCTGCCATTTCCTCGCTGTGACTGTCACCCAGCGAGGCTGGTGCGGCTCCCAGCAGGCCAGGTAGTCCTTCTCTGTTTCTGAGGCACTTAGATGCTTCTATTAGCTTTACTACTTCTCTACTAGCATTATCGAGCTCCATCTGTACCGTGAGATTGTAAGCTCATACAACTCAGAGGACCCGCCCTACCCATCCTTCCACCCATCAGTCAGCAGAGTGTGGACTGACAAGTTCCGCACGTGTGGAGTCAGTCAGTCACCTGGCCTCCAGTATCTCTCTATCTCCTCTGAAGCCACAGAGTGCTTGAGGGCTGAGAAAGCTGGACTCCTGTCCTGCAGACAACAGAGAGCTGTTAGAGTTCCTAACCAGTGTCTCCAGGGACTTGAGCTCCCTATCCTCCTCCTCTGGGAACCCTTTTATCCAGACTTCAATGAAACCTTATTTTATGATGCTGCCAGGTGCCTTGAGAAGAGAGAATGGGAGTGACCTTGCCTGGAAAGCATCAAAGATAGTTCTGGAAAGGGGATAAAAATCATGAATTTCACTGAAGGGTATTAAAAAACAAATTAAGATGTTTTAGTACTTCAAATGAAATATAAGAACAAAGAAAGACGATGTTTATGCACAGACAGGACCCAAGAAGGTAGAGTGGCACATTATCAGCTGATCCTGTATTTGGGGACTCGGCTCTCTTGGACACAGCTGTTTCCAGAAGTTAACAAATGTCCTTTCTTTCAACAAATATTTGAACAGACTCTACAGAACAGGTCTGTGGGCACAACACCACAGTGGGATGAAAACAGGCCCCAAGACCAGGCTTGGACTGTGAAAGTCTCGCAACTTAGATGCCCTGGACACTCTTGCACACTGTGCCCCAGAAACACGCTTAAACAAAAATGTTTACAGAAATATTACTTGTAGAATAAAAAACACAAAAACAGGGGCGCCTGGGTGGTTCACTTGGTTGAGCATCCGGCTCTTGGTTTCAGCTCAAGTCATGATCTCATAGTTCACGGAATCGAGCCCCACGTCAGGCTCCACGCTGACCTTGGGGAGCCTGCTTGGGAATCTCTCTCTGCACCCCCCTCACTCTTTCTCGAAATAAATAAACTCAATACCTCACAAAATCAAAAATTGGAAATGACCTCAACAATAGAGTAGGTTATTAAGATGTGGCATATTCATGTTGTGGAGAAACCCATTCTTAGATGGTGGTAATTCAGTGGAGAGACCACGTAAAGCCGTGAGGCTTGTGGAGATGAATGACTGACTCTCTCTGACGCACCCCCCGCACCAGGAGACTGGGGAGGAGAGGAGAATCAACCAAGGAGACTGTGAAGAGAAACCAGTGAGGCTGGAGAAAACCCAGGAGAACATGTTATCCTGGAAGTCTCGTAAACAAAGTGTTTCAGGGGTGCCTGGGAGGCTCAGTCGGTTAAACGTCTGACTTTAACTCAGGTCATGATCTTGTGGTTTGTGAGTTCGAGCCCTGCACTGGCCTCTGTGCTGACAGCTCAGAGCCTGGAGCCTGCTTGGGATTCTGTGTCTCCCTCTCTCTCTCTGCCCCTCCCCCACTCATGCTCTCTCTCTCTCTCTCTCTCTCTTTCTCTCTCTCAAAAATAAACATTAAAAAAATTCAAAAAAGTTTCAAAGAGGAAAAAAGAAAGGAAATGAAATACATAGTGCTTCACATCAACATGGACGAATAAAAAAATAATGAGCAAAAGTAAATTATATAATTTTCATCTATATACATGCCATAAACAGGCAACGGTGCACAATTATGTCACTCAGGAATACATACATAGATGGCGAAAACTATACCAGTGTTAATTACCACAAAATTCAGGACAGTGACTGCCTCTAGGGAAGAGGGAGGGGTGTATATGTGAGCACCGGGGTTCCAGTTCTCTGCCTCAGCAGCAAGTGCCTGGACATTTGTTACTATTCACCCAACTGGATGTGGATGTTTCCATTTGTATATTCATTTTGCTTTAAGAAGAAAGAATACAGGACAAAAGAAAGGCATTAAATGTGACTCATGATTCATGGTTACTTGGGGGTAAAGATGGTATTGTTCACACACAGTTCAAGATGAAAGGTGAGTTGTGAGGTAGGCATGATGGTCAGGTCTGGCCAAACTAAGCCCGCCCACCAGGCTTTTCCTCTTAGCTGGATGAGCTGTGAAAGTGCCTTGTGTTTGCCAGCTGTTCTTACATTAGGTTTGTAGGAGGAAGAGGGGAGGCTGACCTCACCGTGTCTAGCACTGAAAATCCTCATGGTAAACAATACTTTACAGTTACGTATTTCTTTAAACGTTGATTTACTTTGAGAGAGAGAGAAGAGCACGTGAACGGGGAGAGGCAGAGAGAGACAGAGAATCCCATGCGGTTTCTACGCTGTCAGCGCAAGCCTAATGTGGGGCTCAATCCTACGAACTGTGAGATCATGACCTGAACTGAAATCAAGAGTTGGACAATTAACTGAGCCACCAGGAGTCCCTGTATTTTTTTTTTTTTTAAAGTAATCTGTAAGCACAACGTGGGGCTCAAACTCACAACCCTGAGATCAAGAGGAGTCCCCTGCTCCACTGACTAAGCCAGCCAGGTTGCTTTTCAGGCCCACTCAACTCAAAGGGCTTTCTTTTTTTTTTTTTAATTTGTTTTTAATGTCTATTTATTTTTGAGAGAGAGAACGTGAAAGTGGGGGAGGGCAGAGAAAGAGGGAGAAACAGAACCTAAAGCAGGCACCAAGGCTCTGAGCTGTCATCACACAGCCCGACGCGGGGCTCAAACCCACAAGCAAGATCATGACCTGAGCCGAAGTCAGACGCCAAACTGACTGAGCCATCCAGGTGCCCCTCAAAGGGCTTATCTTTTTTTTTTTTTTTTTACAAATAGTTTATTGTCAAGTTGGTTTCCATATAACAACCAGTGCTCATCCCCACAAGTGCCCTCCTCCATGCACATCACCCCTCTACCCCCCCCAACACCCATCAGTCCTCAGTTTGTTCTCAGTATTCAAGAGTCTTTCATGGTTTGCCTCTCTCCCCCACTATTTCCCCCCTTCTTCTCCCTCATGGTCCTCAGTTAAGTTCCTCCTAATCCTCCTATACATGCAATCGTATGGTATTTGCCCTTCTCTGCCTGACTTATTTCGCTCAGCGTAACACCCTCAAGGTCCATCCATGTTGCTACACATGGCCAGATTTCATTCTTTCTCGTTGCCATGTAGTATTCCATCGTATAGATAAACCACATCTTCTTGATATATTCGTCTGTTGATGCACACTTAGGCTCTTTCCATGATTTGGCTATTGTTGAGAGTCCTGCTGTGAACATTGGGGGTACATGCGCCCCTATGCATCAGCACTCCTGTATCCCTTGGGTAAATTCCTAGCAGTGCTACTGCTGGGTCATAGGGGAGTTCTATTGTTAACTTTTTGAGGAACCTCCACACTGTTTTCCAGAGGGGCTGCACCAGTTTACATTCCCACCAACAGTGTAGGGGGGTGCTCAAAGGGCTTATCCTAACCCTACTGATCGGGGTTTCTAAGTTGGACATACTCCCCGCTGCAAGGCTGAGGGTCCACCCCTGGGACACGGTGACGCAAGGTCAGAGAAGGCGCAGGGCAATGCGCAGGAGGCACAGGCGGGAGGTGGCTATCATCCTAAGGAGCAACAGTGCAGGACAGTCCCATAACTGGGGGGTGTGAGTGAGTGGCCTGCCCAGGAGGGTAGGCATCAGGACCCCCACAGCTGAAGGGTGATGCTCCCCACAGTGTGCATTTTCCATGTCTCTGATTCTCTACTCACCACCACCAAACCCCTACTTTCCCAACTTTTAGGTATCTGGGGAAAAAATGAACTGAAAATGAAATCAATAAATTTCATTCTGCTTGGCGACTGAAATTCCCACTAAATGTGTAAATTTGATTTCTGAGTTATCAATGAGGGTTGGAGGACATCTGTTTGAGAGAGTTTGGTTTATCTCTGAGTGGATCCAATGTTGAGAAGATGTTGTTTTCATGGCCACGTGTGGAGCTGGAGGCAACCTGAGAGGCCACTCCCTCGCGTGGCCTCCCTCCTTGCTCAGCTGGGCTTGGTCAGGTGCCCGCCTTTGCACAGAATCCGTGCTCACCTCCAGGACCACCCAGGCCATGTTGTGAGTGTGGAGTGGTCTATGCCATTACTCCTGAATCACTCAAGGGCAGGGACCTCTTTTCATTCACTTCCAGTAACTAACAATACTTGGTATAGAGGAGGCTGTCAAGTAAGTTCCTTATACAAACAAAACTGTAGGGCCCCATCAGTAGCTCCCTGATAAAATTATGAATGTGATTTCAGAGACCCAACATTGACCTACAGCAGTCTCATCAGGACACCTGGCAAGGGCTGGGGCAGGGGCAAGGCGGGCGGTGGCCGAGAACAATCTCTTACTCAGATCATTGTCCAACCACCCAAGAGAGGAGGAAAAAAACATCACAGAGGATTAGCAACCTGAGCAGAGAGAGGCAACTAAAAACAGCTGAGCCATGCGTACAGATGCAATCTCACTGAACTCTGGAGAGACACGGAGAATAGTTCGAAAAAACAAAGTACACTTTGGAGACATGATTTTATTCTAAAAGCACTGAAACTTGACTAGTCTTTTATTTTTCCTATTTGGCTTCTCAAAAAGGGTGGCATAGTTAGGAATTTTCTTTGATGCGGTTTAATGACAATATTCCCTTCTCTATTCTTTTCCACAAGAACATTCACTTTGATCCGACATTTACTGCGTGGCTGCAGGAGTGGATACGCAGTGATGCTTTCAAACTCCTTCACCTTGCTCTTTGCTCTCCTGTGCCTCCCACGGGTCAGCGGCGGCCTCTGGTCTTTTCTCATGACTCCCTCCTTGAGTCTCTGCTCTCCCAGCTCTCTGCCCCGCAGCATGCGCTCCTGGTGACCTTCAATTTGTACCTGCTCCCTCTCACTCACCTGCTTTCTCCTCTGTGCGCTCAGAATGCTGTGCTCCTCCGGCACAATTCTGGGGAAGGTGGTCTCACCAGGGGCCTGTGGTAATGGCCTACATGGCTTATTCTTAACCTCTCTGACCTGACCTGCTCTCTGGACATGCCTTTCTAGGTGTCTCCCCTCTCTCGCAGGAACCATGTAATAGCGTTTTTGTCTCTCCATGCTTTGGGTTGTTCTCCCCAATTTCTTCTTCATTTCACACCCTGTCTCTTGTTCCTTCATTTCCACTATTCTTTTATTATAGTAAGACTCTGTTTTGGCAAGCCAGTAGTCAAGAGAAAGAGCTTGCTCCCTACACAGGGTCTTGTACTCCTCCTGGTATTTCTGAGTTATCAGCTGTCTTGCTGCTGTTGTATGCACACCACCCAGATTCTGTCAAAGTGAGGTAGAGAATTTCATAATGGGACCATCTTTTTACTTTGAACACATTTAAACAGGAGCAGACCCTCATTACTGACAGTGAGAAAAGATATGTGGGTGTAATAACTGATTTTTACTCCCATCACTCCTAGGTGAGCCCATGAACTCTGAAATTTGAATTACCCACCACCAAAATCAGTAACTAGTGTTTTTAAAATATAGTATTGGGCGTTTTCAACATAGTACTTTGTTTTGCAAGTGTGGATACAGCGAAACACATCTGCCAATGTAGACAGGAGTCACCTGTGCAGGATTTTAAACCCAAGGCTCCTTCTCCTAGTAGTTCCAGACCATATGATGTAAAGATTACTTACCAAGATTTTCTTCTCCAGTGGTGACTGCTGACCTGCAGCAATCCTGGGGTCTGTAGACATTTTAGCCCAGGCCAATCTGGAAGATAAAAAGGCAGAGGAATATAAGAAGCATCAGAACATACCTGCTCACGTACTGACTGAACCAAAGAACCCAACTGTTTTGGTCAAAGCCAAAGGCATGTCCCCCCAGAAAGAGAAAACCTGCTAAGAGGCAGGACTACTCCAGGTCCATGTCCTCTGTGGTAACCACTGCAACCCTGTGATGGAGAATTTAGTAAGAGCATAAAATCCTCTCATAGAAACAAAAAGCGCACATCTCCTGTGGATTCCTCGTGAGCCATTCTGAATCTCGAATCTGGGGCTGGGAGAGGGAAGAGACTGGCTCCTTGGCGCAGCACTGCACAGGCACATCTCCGCTGGACGGCTCAGTGTCCCAGCTGCCCTCTCTGGACAGAGTCCTGCATTCCAGCGTCTGGAGTCTGTTCTCTTTCTGCAGTTTCTTGGTCCGGGCCCTCTCTGCCTCTATCAGCACATACAGCATCTCTGCCCTCCAAGCTTTGCTTCTGAAACTGTTCTCATCTGATTGCCTACTCCCCCGCCACTCATCCTTCACTCCAAATCCATTATGAGGCCATTCCCTGTTGAACCCCTTACCATGGGAATTGGGGGTCAGGCTGATGGCAACACAGGACTGCCAACTTTTTATGTGTCGTCCCTGGTCTAATCTGAGTTACTATGAGGTCGTATTGAAGCCAGCGGGGATGCCTGGCATGTCATCTCTGTGCTTCTGTTTGTACTATTTACAGTAAAGAGCATGGGCTTTGAAGCCTGCCCTGGATGTTTGAGACCTAATTCTGTCGCCTCTGAGGTGTGTGACTCAGGGCAAGTAGCCATTTCTAAGTCAGTTTCCTCATCTATAAAATGGAGATGTAAGACAAAAATCTGCTTCCCGAGGGTCATAAAGAACAAATGTGGTTTAGATGGAAGAGCCTGGCACTATGCCTGACATATGGTAAGTTGCCATAAAACGGCAGTTGTCTCTCATCCACAGATCAAGCCTCTGACTCTCTATAAAGTCTTTCCGGATTAGTCTATGTAACAGTGATTTTACCTTCTTCTGAACACTTGACAGTTTCTTATTTCTACAACTCATTTGAAAATCAGCCGGGGTTTACATTGTGATTCCCATATTCCTGATCATTCTTAACATTTTCATGCTGAAATTTAGACTATTAAAGGGTAGTAACTATAATTTATATCTACAAGTACAATGTGGTTATATTGTTGGAATGAATCTGGTATCATATATTGGATCTCCCTGAACTCTTTTTTTTTTTTTAATGTTTTTTTTTTAATTTATTTCTAGGAGAGAGAGAGAGACAGCGTGAACAGGGGAGGGTCAGAGAGAGAGGGAGTCACAGACTGAAACAGGCTCCAGGCTCTGAGCTGGCAGTCAGCACAGAGCCCGACGCGGGGCTCAAACCCACGAACCGCGAGATCATGACCTAAGCGAAAGTCGGACGCTTAACCGACTAAGCCACCCAGGCGCCCCAGGATCTCCCTGAACTCTTAAGGCACATCCGTATTTGCCTATGTATACCTAGTTATATTTTTTTAATTTAACTTTTAGTTACCATACCTTGCAATTCCGTTTTGATATTTTAAAAACATGACCACCTTGCTTATTTCTCAGTCCACAGAATCTAGCCCAGAACTTAACATGAGTATGTGATCCCAAGTGCTCACAATCATCTGTTAATTGATTATCCGTATCACGTGACACGAGCACCTTCCTCTCTACGTTTACCATACTGCTGCATCTCCCTTTTTACTGAAACACTTGCAGTCTCCCTTGAGGTGTCCTGCGCTGGTCCTTGCCTCTCACTCTGCCCTCCCATTACTCAGACTGCATTCTAATCATTTGTGCTCCTAATGGTCAGATAACAGTTTTCAACTCTGCAGCCCAGACTCAGCCGTGAGGTGTTGGGAAAGGGCCACGCCTCACAACGCCGGCACAGGACAGTATCTACTCACAGTGGACGGGCACGGAATGCTGGTCAAAGTGAAAAGGGAGAGGGGGAGAGCTCATTCAATTTCCATTTCCAAAGGAGACACACAGAAACTGCCTACGTCAAGGGCTCAGCAACAGACCGCCCTTCTTTAGATCACGTGACGGCCAGGTGAGTGAAATTACGGGGCTTGTCATGCTCAGTAGCCTGCTGGGAGTTTTAATCCCCTCGCTACTGTGTGCGTTTCCATGACTGCAGGAAACGGCGGGGCGGAGCTTCTCCCGAGGAGGACCACAGCTTTTCTCCTCCAGAGCGGACAGGGGTGGCTCCACGACTCCCGTACGGGAGGGGCTCGGCACAGCCGTCCGCTTGGCTGGCCCGGCCAAGCGGGGTAAGGAGGGAACGAGGACCGGCACCGAGAAGCCGTCCCTTCAGGGTCACGGGTTTCTGCTCTAGACTGTAGGTTACAGTCGAATGAAAACAGCTCGTCCTCGTGTGTTATAACTCACATATTAGGGAAGTTTACCGTCCACTCGGGACGCCGGCAGTTCGCAGCTGGCAGGAGAGGTGGAGGTGGGTCTGCGACCGGACGCCGAACTCAGCCTACGTCGTGGGGAAACGCTACCCACCGCCGCGGCCGCCCCCGGCAGGCGTGTCGGGACCTGTCCCGCTGCTCCAGCTCCGACCGCAGCACTTCCTCCGCCTCAAGAAGCCCTCTCACTCCCCCTCCGGGCCCAGGACTGCCCCCAGGGCGGGCAGTGCCGGGCAGGGGCCCCCGCGAGCTCGGGAACCTGACGGTCCGGACGCTGAGCTTGAACCCGCTGCGCAGCCGCAAGAGGAAAATTCCGGCTCTGGGGCTGCACAGTCCCAAGAAACCAACCAGTACGCGGAAAGGGTCTCTCGTTTTCAGGGGCAGCGCCCTCACGACTGGTCTGGGAAAACAACCGTCCCAGGCCTGGATCCTCAGGTGGCGAGCGACCGGAGGCGCAGCGCTCATTACCCAGTTTCCCGTCCGAAGTAGCAGAACCAAGGGAAAGGCAGCGCCCCCGGCTCCTCCACAGACGGCCCTCTCAGGCTCCGGGAACCTCGGGCCGCGGCCGCGCTCGTTGATGACGTCACAGCCGACGGCGCTCGCCGCTGGGCCGCAGGACAGGCGGGGCGCGGTTGCGCTCTTATGACGTCACAGCCGCGTTTGCCTCTCGTGGTGGGGCAGGCTCTACGCAGTCGTGGCGGCGCGGAGAGAAGGAGGAGGGTTCCAAGGAGGGCACCCGGGAGGCCAGCCCGCGTCTAGGGACCCAGCGGGAGCCCCGCTGGGGGACCGGCCGCTAGCGCGCGCACATACCCCCACCCTGCTGGGTCATGGACTCTGGGCGCCCCCGCTCCCACTTCCAGTCGGACCTGGACTTCTGTCCGGACTGCGGCTCCATCCTGCCCCTTCCCGGGGTTGAGGACACGGTCACCTGTATCCGCTGTGGCTTTTCCGTCGACGTGCGAGGTGAGGGGCTGGCGCGCGGCGGCCGGAGCCTGCGGGCGTGGGGAGCGGGGTCGGCGCCCCCTCCCCGCCCGTGTGCACAGCCCTCTCTCACTGTGCGCAGATTTCGAGCAGAAGGTGGTTAAGACCACGTTTGTGTTCCACAAGGTGGGGACGGCGGTGCCCGTGGCGGCGGACGACGGGCCTGAGTTCCAGGGGCCCGTGGTAAGTTCCCGACGTCGTGGACCCGCCCCGCGAGGAGGGCAGGGAGGAAATGAAGTGGTGAGCGCGGGGATCGGGACCCAGATCCCAGAGGGGGAAGCGGGGGTCTCTGCAGCAGCAGCGTGTGGTGTGAGGACCGTGAGCTCTGGTTCTGGGCAGGCCCCTCAGGGCCCCCTGACCCGCCCGTGCTGACCCGCCAGGTGGACCGGCGCTGCTCGCGATGCGGCCACGAGGGGATGGCCTACCACACTCGGCAGATGCGCTCAGCCGACGAGGGGCAGACGGTCTTCTACACCTGCACCAGCTGCAGGTGCGTGTCCTGCTGCCCTCTGCCCTTTCTTTGTTCAGTAACCACACAGATGCGCTGATACGCTCCTTGTGCGCGATAAACCATTAGTTTTTCTGTCCTATCCGTCATTTCTATACAATTCAGGTAATAGGGGTATTTGTGGGTTTTTTATTTTTGAAAATCACATTTCCCTTATCCTTTCTATAACCAGTGAACTAAACCTTTTGAGATATGTAAAAGGAAAATGAAAAATGCAGAAGGCAAGTATTGCCCAGTGGTCAGCATGGTATGTTGGAATCTCCTCTACACTCGAGGTAGTTTTCCTTTTCTGAGCTTTAATCAGGGATGCCTTCACTCCTTTGTTTTTGGTGTTCTGTAGTTTCACCAGGCCAAATCAAGATGTACTTTCTTGATCCTGTTTGGGATTTGCTGGACTTCCTAAAATAGGATTATTTTTCCCCATCGTCCTTGGAAAATTATCAGCCATTATCTCACTAAATCTCACTCCCCCCCCCCATGTTTTCAACTCTCACATTCTAAAACTTTATTTTTTTTTAATGTTTTTTATCTATTTCTGAAAGAGAGAGAGAGAGTGTGAGAACAGGGGAGGGTCAGAAAGAGAGGGAGACACAGAATCCTCAGCCCCAGCCCGCAGCCCCTGACTTCCAGCCCCACATTGGGATCTGTGTGCAGAGCCTGCTTGTGATTCTCTGCCCTCCCCCACACTGCCCCTTTCCCCCAACTTGCTCTCTCTCAAACTAAACAAAAAGAGACACTCCATCGACTGAGCCACCCAACCTTAGGAGATGTTCTAAGATTTTATTTTTAAGCTCTACCTTCAAACTCACAACCCCAAGATCAAGACTCCCATGCTCCCTGAATCAGCCAGCTAGGTGCCCCATTTGTTAACTTAAAAAAAAAAAAATGTTTATTTGATTTTGAAAGAGAGAGTGCCAGCAGGGGAGGGGTAGAGAGAGAGAGAGAGACAGAGAATCCCAAGGAGGCTCCACGCTGTCAGCAGAGCCCAACTTGTGTCTTGAACCTATGAATTGTGAGAGCATGACCTGAGCCACCCAGGTGTACCTCCTCCTTGATCTTTTAATCACATGTCTTGTCTTAGGCTGGAGCCTCTTCTTTTGCTCAAATATAATGACTCCTTTCTCTCTCCATAGGTTTCAGGAGAAAGAAGACTCTTAATTTTTTTTCTGGGCGACTCAGCAATCTCTTCCTCTTCTCTTCCTTGAAAGGTGAAGGATATTGGGTTCTTCCCTTGTCCATCCTAGTTGCAATGTTTTGCTCCCACAGGACATTATCATGTGCCATTGTCCCCAGAGTACACATACTCTAGTTGTTTCCTTATTAAAAGTTATATTTTTTATATGAGCCAGATATCTGTATATTATTTATAATATGTCTTGTTCAAACAGGAATTTAAATGAACTTAGAGTTCATTTTGTTCTTTCAGTAAGTATATGAGCTACAAAAAATAATATAAATTAATACAAGAGGGGAAAAAAAAAAGGACCAAAAAGAGCCAAGAATGGGACTAATATAAAAAATGTAATTATAAGTATTCCATCACTAAATATATTTGGTTCCTGAGTTTAGGGAAACAAATGTAGGAGTTGGAAGAGTAGGATATTCAACAGGTAATTTAACCAGATCTTTGACATGTGAATTTGGACAACAAAACATCTGATATTAAGGGATATCAGTATGTACTTGTTACAGGTGGACACTTTGAAAATTGTTTTGTTATTGCCCTTGAGACAAATGTAATACATATTCATCATAATGGATTCATATATAGAGAGGCAGAAAGAAAAGAGCATTGGGGCACCTGGGTGGCTTAGTCGGTTAAGCGTCGACTTTCGCTTAGGTCATGTTCTCGCGGTTCGTGGGTTCGAGCCCCGCGTCAGGCTCTGTGCTGACTGCCAGCCCAGAGCCTGGAGCCTGTTTCATAGTCTGTGACTCCCTCTCTCTCTGACCCTCCCCTGCTCACGCTGTCTCTCTCTCTCTCTCTCCTAGAAATAAAACATTTAAAAAAAAAAAAAGAGCATTTTTTTCTGTGAATCATACTGCACACTTTGTGTTTTTTAATGAGCTTTACTATACATGCTGAGTTGTATCTTGATTTTTATCAGTTTGAACCAAAAACTTGTAGTCCAAACACAACATACTCAGATTTACTCTGGAAATCTGTATTTTTGCGTTCCTTGGCTTAGTGATCAAAGGGTGACAGGTAACCATGATTACCTTGTAACTGTGTGGCCTTTTATATGTTCACAGCTCTCAAACTTACCCTGTCTTGTTTTTGTTTTTTATTTTTTTTAATGTATTATTTATTTCTGAGAGAGACAGCGCGAGCAGGGGAGGGTCAGAGAGAGAGAGAGAGAGACACAGAATCCGCAGCAGGCTCCAGGCTCTGAGCCAGCTGCCAGCACAGAGCCAGACGCGGGACCGAACCCACAAACCGCGAGATCATGACCTGAGCCAGTCAGACACTTAATCGACTGAGCCACCCAGGCGCCCCTGTTTAATTTTTTAATGTTTATCTATTTTTGAGAGAGAGACAGTGTGATGGGGGGGAGGGGCAGAGAGAGAGGGAGACACATAATCTGAAGCAGGATCCAGGCTGTCAGCACAAAGCCTGATGCGGGGCTCGAACTCATGAATCGTGAGTCCATGACCTGAGCTGAAGTCGGACACTTAACAGACTGGGCCACCCAGGTGCTCCTACCCTGTCTTGCCTGTCCCCCACAGCAACTTGGAGGATGGGCAGGGCAGACTTTACTGTGCATTTGAACTATAACCACCCCACTTCTGAAATCTGAAATAAATCTGTTTTATCCACCCCATTTTAAGCCTCCCCTGGCCCATAACACCGACTGGGTAAGGTCCAAGTTTCTGAGGAGCATACAGGACCTCCCACGTAACCGCACCTACTTGCCAAGCCTCACTTGACACTCTTACATCCTAAGCAATGCAAAACTGCATTTTCTTCAGTGCACACACCGAGTTTGTAAGCAGCTTTCTACCTAACGAAAAGTCATTTGCCTGCCTTCCAGTTCCCTTTACCCATCTTTTGCTTTCTGAGAAACATCCACATATTTCTATCATCGCATATATTTATGGCCATTTCTGTGCCTGATTGTACTCCTCTCCACCCCAGAGAGCTTGTTGGCAAGAAGTAACTACATTGAGCTTCACAGAGGAGATGAGTATCCGTGTCTTAGATGTTAGTCCTACGCAGGCCAGCCTTCCCCATCAGGCTGGGAGCTGTAAGGGGGTACACAGCGCCAGGCAATAATAATCCCAGTTGAAGGTGCCATTAAGAACCTTGCCCCAACACCTGCAGACACTGGGCGACAGCCAGACCCATTATTTTATTTTTTAAGGTTTATTTATTTTGAGACAAAGCATCTCTCACAGGCTCTGCGCTGTGAATGTGGAGCCCCACGAAGGACTCCAACCCACGACCCTGAGATCATGACCCAACTGGTAATCAACGGTCTGGCGCTCAAGGGACTGAGCCACCCAGGCGCTCCCCACCCCACAACTCATTCTTGATCAGGTTCTCCCACCTGCTCCTGGGGCCCAATTCTCCATTCCCAGAGGCAAGGAAACGAAGACAGGTCCTGGCCGGGTGGCGGTCTTACTGCCGCCGGGACAGGTGGTCTCCCTTGCAGCCCCACCCCTACTGCACCAGGCAGCACCCGCATCCGCACCCCCACCCCCACTGCACCGAGGGCCGCACCCCTACCTCCGCACCTCCCACCC
>NW_027536466.1:367762-371428 GCF_008692635.1 Crocuta crocuta
CCGCGCCGCGGTGCCGGATGGGCTCTGCCCTTCCGGACCGCCCCGCCTGGCGCGACTCGGCCGCGCATGCGCCCCAGTGCCCATGCGCCACACCCGCAGTGACGCCTCTTCCGCCAAGTTGGAGGCTCCAGCTGGCGGCGCCTGCGCACTGTCACGTTACGGCGGAACTAATCCGGCGACGCCTGCGTTTAAACGCGTGCAGTGCCGGGGAAGAGAGAAGGGGAACTACGGAGTGCGTCACACCCGGAAGCAGCGAGCCGGAAGTGGGGTTGGACAGGTTCTCCCCAGGGGTGGGGAAGCGGAGGCCCAGGAGGAGGGGGAAAAAAAGAAGGTGGAGGATCCTGGCTGCCACTCTGAGTCCGACCCCGATTCGCTTAGAGCTCAGAGACACAGAGAAAGGGAAGGGCGTGTCGTCCCCCTTCCTGCCCTCCTCCCTGTCCTCAGCCTTAGCCATGGCCGAGGCAGGGGCCGGGCTGAGTGAGACCGTCACTGAGACAACGGTTACCGTGACAACTGAGCCCGTGAGAAAGGCGGGGGAGGGGGGGCGGTGATACGGGGAGGGAGGGGATAGGGCTGTGGGCAGAGTGGGGTCGGATACCTGGGCCGGGACAGTCGCCAGGCACTGGGGCTTTGGTCAGTGGCAGAGATGCTGCAGGAGGGTGGGCAGGACACACGTGACGGAGAGTTAGAGTCGGGGCGCAGGTGCTGCTGCGCGCGGGGCTGGAGACCCCGGGACCGGAGCCCCGGGTGCCGGGGGCGGCGGGGAACGAAGGGCTTGGTGAGAGGGCTCGGCTGTAGGCAGGCTGGCCGCCAGCTCATCTGTCAGCACGTGTTTGTGCAAGGGGTGGGCGTGAAGGGAGGTGCAGGAGACGCGGGAACGAGAAAGAGATGGAAGATTGTTGAGAAATAGAGACACAAGTAGCATGCTTGCAAGAACAGGTTGAGTTGCTTTCAGAAGGAGAAGGTGTACTGGGCGTCATTACCCCTGGGTTATGGGGGGACGCCTGGGTGCGATAGGATAGGTAGGTAAGAAGGAAGCGCCGGGCTTGAGGATGAGAGGGGCAAGGAGTGGTGCTTTCTCTAGTGGGGATCAAGGAGTAGGTACTGGGGACTGAGGAAATCATGTTCAGGTACTAACAGCACCAGGAGGACTTGGGGAGGAAGATGGAGAAACAGCGAGGATTTGTTTTCCCTTGAAGACGGGCTGGGACCTCCCCTAGGTTAGGGACTGTGTCTTCCCTGTGTCCTAGCCGTTGTCACAATCCCAGGGGAGCTCGCTGAGGTCCAGACACCTGCTTCAGTTGCCCTTTCCCAGCGCTTGACTTCTCTATGGCTCTGTCTAGGGCACTGACTGAACTGGGTCCCCCCGGGAGGCAGCTGGGCAGGTCAGGAGGAGGGGGCTAGCCGGGTCTGCCTGTCCTTAACCTTCCAGGAGAACCGGAGCCTGACCATCAAACTACGGAAGCGGAAGCCAGAGAAGAAGGTAGAATGGACGAGTGACACTGTGGACAATGAGCACATGGGGCGCCGCTCATCAAAGTGTGAGTGGTTCCATCTGCATCTGCTCACACCTGCCCACATCTGCCCACAGGCCTATCTGCTGCCTTTTCACACCTGCTCACACCTACCCACAGGCCTGTCTGCCACGTGCTTGTGTCTGCTCACACCTGCCCAGGGACCTGTCACTGCCACCTTCTCACACCTGCTCACACCTCCCCACAGGCCTGTTGCCTTCTCACACCTGTTCACACCTGCCCAGGGACCTGTCACTGCCTCGGTGATTCTGGGCATCAGGGACACGAGGCTAAGACTGGAGGGAGAAGGAGAGAGGGGCTTGTCCTGGGACAGGCCAGGGCCTGAAGGCAGTGGGTATCAGTGGGGAGAAGTAGGGCTTTGGACGCTGGCCAACAGGAGGAGGGTTTGGGGGCCTGAGTCCCTGGGGGGTTGGGCCTGGGGAAGTTGGTCCTGCACAGGGGAAGCAAGTTATTACTGAGATCTGGTGGGTGAGGAATTGACTGTATCTTAACCTTTGCTCCTTTTTTACTGGGCTCCTCCCTCCAAATCCAGGCTGCTGTATTTATGAGAAACCTCGGGCCTTTGGCGAGAGTTCCACCGAGAGTGATGAGGAGGAAGAGGAGGGCTGTGGTCATACACACTGTGTACGGGGCCACCGCAAGGGACGGCGTCGTGCAACCCCAGGACCGAGCCCCAGCACCCCTCCCCAGCCTCCTGACCCCTCCCAACCCCCTCCAGGGCCAATGCAGCACTAAATTCCTCTCTGCCCCACCATTCCTGTGTTTGTCTGGCCCTGAATGTATTCATGTGGCTACTTGGGGACTAAACCCATGGTTTGACCCTTTCTCCAGCCCCCTCCTGCCGTCTCCTCTGCCTGACAGAGGGAAGAGGAGAGGAAGGTAGACAGAGATCCTGGAATTCTGACTTGCTGCTATTCCAGAACCCAGGCTTCCGGGTTCTCCCAGCCCTCATTCTTCCTTTCAGTCCTCATCCTCTGCTCTCCTGGGATCCAGGCATCTTGGTCCCAGTCTCTTCCCCTCGTTCTCACTGCCAAACTGCCTGTCCTGGGATCCAGTCTCTTGGCCCCTTGCATTCTCTAGTTCAGTCCAAAACACTTAAATTGGGTTTTCAGCAGTCCCAGCCTTCACTGCCAGGGCCCCAGTCAGATTCTGGGCAATCTTGCCCCAGCTACGTGTGTTAATCCTGGCTTAGAGTTCTTCCAGTAATGTATTTATGTAAGCCTCTCGGATGTGTGGGCCCCCAGCCCTATACCCTCATGCCCTCCAGAGGGGCTGGGGGAGAGAGAGGTCTTTGCTTTCTCACCTTTCATGGAAAATGGAAAAGGAAATAGTGATGGCCTCTCCTCACCCTTCTCACATGACACAGGATGTGACAAAGCTGGCTTGGAGACTGGTGACTTAGAGCCAGCCTTCTCCGACTTCTGGCTTCAGAGACAGATCCAGCTTAGTCCCAGGGGCCTGGGTCCCTGGGAGAGGAAGGAAAAGGGAGGGGCAAAGAGAAGGGGATACGTCCCTTTCACTACACTCTTGCCCCTTCCTTCCTAGGCTTCGAGGTCTCTGCCAGCCCGGATGCCCAGCTTTCAGCCCTCCCCACTCCTTACTGGGATCTTGAGATCATTTCCTAGGCTTCTTGCCATGCACAGTTGCAGAGATGAGTCAAATCATACCACCACTGAAATCTCATTTATTGCCACAGTAGCATAAAATAAATAACCCAACGTCACAAAACGTGTTAAATACGGGCCCATTTATACACATGGGGAAAGATGTGAAGCTATGTACAGGGATGAGTTTGGGGTGGCTGGGCCATCCCCAGGCTAAAGAGAGGGAGGTAGCACCGTGTGTGTGTGTGTGTGTGTGTGTGTGTGTGTGTAGGGGAGAGTCAAGAAGGTTACTAATGGGAAAAGGCTGTGAGCAGAGAAAGCGGTCACCATGGAGTACACTTGGCCTGCCCCCTTCCCAAAACGGTATTGAGCCCCATGGAGGGCCCTTAGAGCCAGGCCAGAGCGCGGTGAAGAAACCCCAGATTGGATAGGGCTGGGAAGCTGGAGCCGTGGCCTGAGGAGGCGGCCATGGGCCCTCTGAGACCAGCAGAGGCAGGAGTGGGAAGGGAAGGCTTGACTGGAGGAGC
>NW_027536466.1:371438-371804 GCF_008692635.1 Crocuta crocuta
TGTTCCCCAGTCAGGTCTGGAGCAGCAGGCAGCAGGGAGAGGCAGGTGGCAAGTACTGGGGAAGCGGTGGTGGTGAAGCGTCCCAGAGGGAGGAGCCGGAAGCCCGAGGCCAGCCGAGGTCTTCCTGGTTGGGAGAAAAGAGACCGTGTGGCTGGACGCGGCCCCCGCACCGGTGGGGGGCTGCAGGGGGAGGTTCAGCCCTCGGCTGGCACGAGGCGCAGCGGGGCGCGGGCGTCACGGGTGCAGAGCAGCGGGAAGACGCGTTGCCCCAGCGGCCCGGGCGCCTGGAAGGCGAAGAGCAGGTCGAGCGAGCGCCCGTCGTAGAAAGCCACGCGGCCGCGCTCCCAGTCCACGTCCACGCGGATG
>NW_027536466.1:372044-399101 GCF_008692635.1 Crocuta crocuta
CATGGGGCCCGAGTGGGAGGAGGCACCCGCCGGCACGGGGGCCGCTTCTGTACAGCTGGGCTGGAGAAGGCCCCTGCTGGCCCGGCGCAGGCGGCGCAGTGCGGAGACCAAAGGAGAGGCTGCCTGGATTGTGGGGCTGATCCCACTTCCAGGGAGGGGCAAGGAGAGGGGGTGGGGCGTGGGAGCAGGTCAGCCGTCTGGGGAAGGTCGATCTGAAGAGGACTGGCAGGAGATGCTGGGACCCCAAGCGAAAGTGGGAATGGACTGACTCATTTCCACAGGGAGCTGGGGCAGGGGAGGGGAGAAATAATCACAGCCTCGTGTGTATGGTTTGCTTTTCAGAAAAGGTTTCTGGACTGGGGGTGCTAGAAGCATCCTGGGCGGTGTGGGATGGTAGGTGACAGGAGTGTGGGGCACCTTTCCTGGCACGTTTTTTCTTTTTACGATTTTATTTGTAAGTGAGGTCTACACCCTATGTGGGGCTCAAACGTACAACCCTGAGATCAGGCGTTGCATGCTCGAAAAAGAAAAGGAGGGCACCTGGGTGGTGGCTCAGTCACTTGAGCGGCTGACTCTTGATTTCAGCTTAGGTCATGATCCTAGCATCGTGGGATCAAGCCCTGAGTCCATCAGGCTCTGCACTGGGTGTGGAGCCCACTTGAGATTTTCTCTCTCCCCCTCCTCCCTTCCCCTCCCCCCCACAAAGAGTTGCATGCTCTACCCACTGAGCCAGGCAGGTGCCCCTCGGGCTGGTAGCTTTGGTAGTGAGCCAGGAGGGGGCCTCCAGGAGCCGCAGATAAGGCCCAGAGCCCCGGGGACGGAGTCCTCAGAAGCAGCTGACCTCCAGGGGCTGTGACAGGTAAGGGGGGTGGGATTGCTGGAATATGAAGAACTGAGGATAGATGTTCCCGGTCAAATTGTGTTCCCCCCCAAAAAGATATTTTGCTGCCTCCCAGGACCTCAGAACGTGATCTTAGTTGCAAATAGAGCGTTTACAGAGGTAATTAAGTTAAAATAAGGTCATTAGGGCAGGCCCTGGCCCAGTGTTACTAGTGTCATAAAAAGAGCAAGTTTGGCCCCAGAGATGAATGGGAACAGAAGGGAAACAAGAAGACACGTGAGGGCCTCTCTGCAGGAGGAGGGCTGGGAAGAGGCAGGGCCTCGCAGGGGCCCGTCCCACGTGCCGCGTCCAGCCTCCCTCCCGGAGCTGCGGTCAAGCCCCTCCCCGTGCGGTGCTCAGCGCAGCCCCAGGGAACGCATACGGACTTCAGAAAAGTCGCCATCACGTCTGAGGGAAGAAGGAGCGAACGTGACACAGTCTGTCACTCAGTGCGTCCTTACCTGTCAGTCTGTGCAGCATGTTTTTGACCACTGGATAATCTTCGGGGACATCGTCGTCTGAGTTAGATGACTTGGGTGTTGGGGCATCAAGTCTGGACAGATGAGGGAGAAAGGTCAGGAAGTCGGTAGGCACCTACTGCCCTCTGACGCCCCACCCAGACTCCACTGACATCTCTGGGGCAGGGAGGGGTGAGGTCGCGCCCCGAAATGCCGTGTATGAGTGAGGACAGAGATGTGAGCCCACAGAGAAGGTGATGGACGTGGCCGCTGATGGTGGAAAGGAAGCGACACTAAAGCGTAACTCACCTCCTCCATGTCTTCCTTGTATCCTGGGATGGGCAGAAGAGAACATGGATGTGAGCTCTGGGCTTCCGTCTTGGGCAGCCCTCCCCGTCCTCCCCTTCCCGGGTCTCCGTTGGTGAGACCCTGCCACCTCTCACAGTGACCTCGCCTCTTTACCCCTGTGCTCCCCCTTTCCTCATTCTTCCCCTTTTCCTATCTGGGCCCTTCCTTTCCGTCACCGCCCGCTTTCCTCCTCACCTACCGCAGCCTCATCCATGCCTGGGATCTGCCGCCCTCACCCTTCAGAGTCCTTACCACTCCCTGCTACCTCCCCCGGCTTCATTCTGTGTCTTTCATGGTTCCCTACCCTAACCTACCTTCCTGAGGCTGTCCCTCCTCTCCATCACTCCGACCAAACCCCCCAGAGCCCTGGGGCTAAGAGTTGGTATATAAAAGCCGTGTAATAAAGCTGCTTCCCCTGTTGTCATAAAAGCCCAGTGGCATTTATTGGGTCGTTGGCTTTGTGTCTCTCTGCCTTAGCCAAGGATGTGTCCCAGGAGGTCCAGCAGATCGGGACACAGCGCTGTATGCCCTCCTCCAAGTACCAGCGTCCCCCCTTCCCCCCCCCCCACTGTCCGGTGGGGATGACTGGGGGGGCCCAGTGTGGCGGCGAAGGGAAGAGAGGAAGGCGATTTGCCTAATTACGCCAATTACACCCGGACTAATTAGGTCTATGTAGACTTCAAAGTGTGGAAGCAAGACCCGAGACCGGCTAGGCTGCTGGGGAGAAGCCAGTCAGGAGTCCGGGACGCCTGAGGGTCCGGCAGGGAGACNTCCGGCCCCGTCTCCGAGCAGTCCCAGCCTCCGCCGCTCTCCCCGCCGCGTCAGGCTTTATAGGGAGGAGGAGGTCCCCGCGGCAGGTAAACACCGGGCCTTGCGCAACAGCTCACCAGGTTCTCCGGCTTCGCGGGCAGGGTCTGGGGGAGGAGGCCGGGAGGCGCGCGCGTCCGGGTCCTCGTGGCAAGCAGGTGGTCGGGAGGGGGCGCTCTGGGGGCAAGGCCGCACCGCGGGGGCAGGGGGAGGCGCCCCCCGTCACCCCTCCGGGGCCCCAATCTCAGCTCCCCCCCCGGGCTTGTGCTGAACCGGTGGGCAGGGCGCCCAGGCTCGCTTTCGGCGTGTGTCCCCACATTGCCGGGGTGTGAGTCACTCCAGGAGGCCGGCACACCCACTTCCCCGGGTTTGGGTTTGGGGGGGGAGCAGGGATCCGGGCCTCGAGTGCTGGTGTGTGCTGTCATTCCTGGTGACTCTCTCCTTTCCGTCCTGCTGCCTTACCTATTAAGGGATTAAGAACCCTCTGAAGCGGTGGGGTACGGGAGTGGGGGAGTAGGCGCCCCGCTCAGGCCTCCAGCAGGCAGTTCTGCATGGGGCTGGGCCTCCCTTACTACTCTCTCCCTACCTCTCTCTCTCTGGTTCTTCCTCTCAGTTTTTCCTGGTTTGTCTTTTTATTTCCACGTTTCCCTCTCTCCCCTTCCTTGGGATGTACCCATGGCTTATCTATTTCAAGTCTCTCGGTAAACAGCAGCCCAGAGAGCTGGCAGCGCCAGGTCACAAGGCCAGGGAGGAACCAGAAGCGGAGCGACGCTGGCTCTGATCGCCCCCTTGCTGTGGCTCCACCCTGCCTCTGTGTTTTCTGAGATCCCTGAAACTCCCCTCTGCTTTCCGAACTCCCCGCTCTGATCTTTCCTCTCGGTTCCCCCTCTCCTTCTCCCAGCTCTTCTCTCCTCTCTTCCCACGCCCTCCACCTGCTAGTTTCTCTGCTGCTCTCACGGCAGGCCTTTCCATCTGGCTGCCCTGCAGGGTCTGTGGGCGACTACACATCTGTCCACATGTGCTCATGTACACTGTCGTACAGACCTGTGCTCCTCCATCCACGTCCATTCCCCACAGACAGATGCCTTCACGTGATGCAGACCCCACAGGTGTGCTCCCTCTCGACACACTGAATATCACGGGTGGACACCCAGGATTACTCAGGGACACAGAGACATACTCAAAGAAAACACTCAAGAGACACTCTGTCATTGTCAATAAGAACAACAATACGGCAGCAGTGGGTTGTTACGGAGCAGCAGCATGAAGATAAACACAATAAGGATCAGGCAGCCCTTGAGGCACCCTTCTGCTCCCCTCTGCTCCATACTTACCGGGGAGACACTCAAATTGGACGCCCTGATAAACCCGCACAAATAAACACATGTGTATTTATCTTGGAACAAACCTCTCCACTCAGTGCTCATAAGACATACAGCTATGGACATGACCCTAAGTTGTTTTGTAAAACGGGCTTTCGTGCTGTGGAAGATGGAGTCACGGTCCCCCAAGACGCCCCGGTCTTAATTCCTGGAACCTGTAAATATGTTACCTTCCAGGGCAAAGGGGAATTAAGCTTGCAGATGGAATTAGGGTTGCTGATCAGTTGGGTTTGAAACAGGGAAATTACTCTAGGTCCACAACAACATCCTTTTTTTCTTTTACATTTATTTAATTTTGAGAGACATGACAGAGCACAAGTGAGGGAGGGGCAGAACGAGAAGACACAGAATCTGAAGCAGGCTCCAGGCTCCAAGCTGTCAGCACAGAGCCCGATATGGGGCTCGAACCCACAAACCGTTAGATCATCCCCTGAGCCCAAGTCGGAAGCTTAACCAACTGAGCCACCCAGGCGCCCCCACAACATCCTTAAAGGCGGGGAGAGAAGCAGAAGAGGGCAGCCAGCGAGACGTGTGAGAAGCACTCAGCCTAACACTGTTGACTGAACACTGAGGAAGGGGCTGTGTGCAGAGGAAGCAGACAGCCCCTCAGAGCCAGAGAAGGAAGGCAATGGACCCCAGGAGGACTCCAGTCCTGCTGACAGCCGGACTCTATTCCAGTAGGACCCATCTCAGACTTCTGAGCTGCAGTACTGTGAGGTGAGGGTGTGTGGCTTACGTTTGTGATCGTTTGCTACAGCAGTCTCTGCTTTCCCCTGTCCAGCAGTCTCTGATCCTTTGGGAATGTCTGCACCTGTTCGTTTTTGCCCCTTCAATCTGTCACATCTTCTGGAGTTCCTTATGTCGCTTGGCCTTCTCGTCCATTCTCTTTCTCTTTTCCTTTGGATTGCTTCATCTTCTTGGTTCCGTCCCCACTTCAGGGCCTCTCAGACATTGGGTCCTTTCTGGATCTGGGCCTGGAGAGGTGGGGAAACGGTGTGTGAGTGTGTTCAGAGAGCTTGCATTCACCAACGCAAGTGCCTGCTGCGGCCTGCACGTGCCACCTGCTCCGTGGCTCCATTCTTGTTCACTCACATGAGAATCATCTGGGCAGCTTTTAGCTTCCCCATGTCCAGGAGACACCTCGGGTCAGTTAAACAGAATCTCTGTGGATGGGAGGCCAGGCATCAGGGGTTTTAATAGCTTTCCAGGCATTTCCGATGTTTAGCCACAGGGTGACCTGCTGTGTCACATGATGAGGATGAGGTGTGCAGATGGACCTGCCCTCCCCACGTCAGCCCCCGTTTCGCTGTGCTAGATTCAGGGCCTTATACTGTTTGCTCCTTGACCATATGCAGGCTGATCTCGCTGCCAGGTCTGTGCACTTGCTTGGGCCCCGCTTCCTCCAGAGCCAGACGAGGCTGTGTCCATCTTGTCACCCAGGGCGCAAGCCACATGGAACACATTCAAGATGGGACATCTTTCCCCATCGTGTCTCGAGTTGTTTTCCTCATCTTTACCCAGATGTACTGTCTTTGTGGTATTTATCACTATCTGAAATGAGCTGGTTATCTGTTTCGGGCTGTTTCTGTCCAATAGAAGGTAGTTTTATAGGAACAGGAACCCAGCCTTTACTATGTTCACCATGCCTTCCCTGAACCTGGTACAGTGCCTGGCACACAGCAGCTCTCAATAAAGAGACAGTAAAACCTTGATTGCGAGTATCTTGTTCTGCAAGACGAGCAAACATTTCTAATAAGTTATAACTTGATAAACGAGTGATGTCTTATAATAGAGTAGTGCGTGATGTGGAACATCACATGATCACAACTGAGCCAATGGTCCTTCTCTCTCTACCTCTGCAGGATTGTGGGGATCATCTCCCATGTTCAGGTCCTCAGTCTCAGGCCGTGGTGTTTGGCAGAAATCAGTGATTTTTCAGGACATTGGAAGGTGTCCACAACTGGTACTAGTGTATTTTTTGTCACTTTCAAGTACCTATGGTCAGTCCTTTGCTTTTCCAGACAAGAGTGAGCTTAGGAATGCTTTGCTTCATTCTAGGTCAGGCTACCTGCAGGTATAGACCCTTTCCTCTGCTGCCTTGTTGCCAGTTACATTAAATACAGTCTATGACAAGAGTTTATTAATACTACACTGTCGTCAACATCCATGAGAGTGTATACAATGGTCCCCCCACAGAAGAAGATTCCATTGAGCCAGTAGACAGCAGTGATTCCTTTAGTGATAATGAAAGTCGTCCTACACAGTAACCCTCCTCTCTCTTGTCTCCCTCACACTAGCCACGATGATC
Organism: Crocuta crocuta; assembly: GCF_008692635.1. Lineage (NCBI taxonomy): Eukaryota > Metazoa > Chordata > Mammalia > Carnivora > Hyaenidae > Crocuta > Crocuta crocuta. Next base: position 378,228 of record NW_027536466.1, read on the forward strand.
TTCAAAGGTCAGTGCTGGTTAATGTCTTTATTTCTCTCTATATTTTGTATTTTCTTTATCATTTTGTACTATATTACAGTATTGTAATCATTTTTATATGAATGACGGATTGTGGAACCAATCCTCTGAGTTTCCATTATTTCTTATGGGGAAATTCACTTTGATGTGTAAGTACTTTGGATTACAGGCATAATTGTGGAACAAACTCTGCTCGCAAACCAAGGTTTTACTGTATACCCAGCCACTGAACTGCCTGCCACCACTTGGGCAAAGTGAAGTGTCTTCTGACAGACTCAGCTTAGACCTTCTAAATGTGCACAATATTCTTCTCCTTCTTGGCCAACGGTCATTCCACCCTGGCAGAAGTCAGGCATGGTGCTGGGGGACGCTCATGTAGTATGAGGCATGGCATTCAGTCTGTGCTGGAGAAGCTCATGGTCTAACCATCACATGCCTTCAATAAACAAACTTTAGGGATTCCTGCTAACGATGCTTCCTCTCAGCCTCTACTTGGTGCTTCCCATGAGCTCACGCCTAATGGTTCTCAGACATATAGTACAGGGGGTGGACATTTGGAGACGGGCATTGCCAGGAAATGTCTCACTTCTCAAGGCTTTCCCCCTCCCTCACCAGAATCCCGCAACTCTGCCTTGACCCCTCTGATCCCTGTCCTGGGCTCATTCTATCTCCAGAGACCTGCATGGGTGGGGGTGACCGTTGGTGCATGCTGGCTTGGCTTTGCCAGCCAACTGACCAACTGACCATGACTGGATCCTGCCTCCCTGTTAGTATCATGTTAATACAGGTAACACCCTCATACCTGTCCCCACCCCTTTCCGGCTGCTTCCAGGAGCTCTCCTGGGTACTTTGGAAAGTGCGAACCTGCATCCGGAGGTGCTGGAGGTGGGGCAGGCCTTAGCCCATCTGCTACTTTCTTTCCTTCTCTTCCTGCTTCTTTTTCATTTTGTTTGTTCTTCAGTCTGGCTCTCCTCCATTTCCATGACATCCCCATCCTTTCAAAGAGTCCACAAATCTTTAGGAGGCTTTAAGGCAGAGAGACATGGTTGAGAGACTATGGACCAGACAGTCCAGGTCTTTGTCCTCAGGAAGTGTGAAGGCAGATGAAGTGTGTCCCTCATCCACCAGTATCCACCCCTGCTGGGCTAGGGAGTGTGATGGTGCACAGGGTGTATCCATCATCCATAGAGAGCTGTAGTTAGAGTTGTAAAGTGGGGTGTGACGGTGGGCTGAGGATTATGTTGACCAATTGGAGAATGTGTGGGAATGATTTCAGGAAGGCCTCCTGGATTCAGTGACTTGTAAACAAAGGGCAGGTTGGGTTGAGTGGGAAAGAAATGCAAAAGCCTGAGCAAAAGTATCTTTGGGGAGAAAGCTGGCAGTGGTAAAAGAAATCTCAGGGGAGAAGAAGCGTGATTAAGGCGATGCAGTTCTTTCTCAGGCCCCACTCACAGTGCCCCATTCCTCCAGACTTTCTTCAGTGTCTGGTTGTTTCTGTAAGGACTCGTTTTTTTAAAACACAAGACTCTGCTGTTTACAATGTGCAGCATTCCTGGGAATTACTGCACATACTCTGGGGAGACAGCCCTCAAGGCTGGAGAGGACGGGGAGGGGGCTCGAGGGAGACAGGACAAAGATTCCAGCGGACACCACTCAGGTTACAGGGGTGTCACCCTCAGCCTAGTTCTGTAGCAGCCTCTGAGAGGGTGACTCTTGGACTCCCAGGGTTAGCGGTTTGCTTACAGGTAGAGCCAGGGCTGAAGTTCAGATCCACTGCATCCACACTCTGTGCTCTTTCCCTGAAGTGTCACTTCTGTCTTCTGAGACTTGACTTTCTCTTCTTCAGCCTCCCTGAAGCCCCAGCTCAGGGCTAGCTGTCTCTAGGGGGCTGTTCCTCCCTCACCTTTATCCTGGGTGCTCATTTGTTCCGTCCTTCTGGCCACTCCACCCCCAGCAATGTCATTGATCTTTCTTATCTACCCTTTAAACTGCACTGCAACCTTCTGTACTCATTCTTCCCTCCAGTGTGTCCTTGAGGCCTTCTCATTCCCCACCCCCCAGCAGAGTCGCCCTAGGGGCTGAGCATTTGCTCAACCATTCAGGCTCTCAGCAAGTACTTGCCAGTTCAGCACTGTGCTGGGAGCTCTGGTACAGGGGTGACCAAGCCAGCCATGGTCCCTTGTCCTCTGACAAATTAGATTCTGTTGGGAAAGACTAACCATAAGCAAGTAAACAAATACGTGAACAAGATAATTATAGATGTGATAAGTGCTTTGAAGAATATAAAGTGGGTAATATGAGAGGAATTAAGTGGAGGAGGTGTGCACGACTTTAATAGGGTGTTAGAAAACGCTTCTCTGAGGGATGATGTGTGAGCCAAGCCCTGGGTGGTGAGAGGGAGCCCCAGGCTGAGGGTTGGGGGGAGAGGTCTTGATGCTATGAGTGTGGCCAGTGGTGTGATAAGAGGTGGACAGGCACTGTCAGGCGACAAGGTGCTGGGCTGTGTTCTAAGAGCGGGATTACAGGGTCAGTCTGTGTATTCACAGACCCAGCAGTCTTCACCTCCCTTCCTATTCTAAGTCTGGTCCTCCTTTGCATCCTCCCATTCAGGATGACCATTCATTTCCACATCCACTCCCTCATCTGTGAAAATAAGCAGACAATTCATTATGCTGGACGGGCACCAGATGCAGCTAATTTGCTTCTCTTCTCACACTATGGAGGTCACAGAATCCCAGATGAGTAGAGTGTTAGAGCTGGCAGGGATGTTATCACCATGTAGCCTAACCCTTACATTGCAGGCAAGAAAACCAGGGTCCACAGGGCTAACATAGCTTGTCCCAGATAGCTGGGGTATGAGCAGGCCAGTCCCTCTGGTCCCTATTCTTCAAGAGTGCAGGAAGTCTGCTCCCTGTTTCTTCCACACTCATTTCAATTAAAGAGGTGCTAACTGACCACTCTTGTATGTTCACAGTGAGGCCCCACTTGACCAGGAATAGAAGGAGCAAATGATGAGGTCCAGGCACACTAACACTGATGTATGACAGTCAGCGTGACAGCCACAGCCTGTGGACAGCAGACAGTCACGTGCATGTCCCCAGGGTGCCGTGAAGGGACGTCCAGGTGCTGAGGACCAGGGCAGGGAGCAGAAACCACTCTTGGTCTGGTCTGGTCGGTGGCAAGGGATTCAATACAAGGAACCATGTGATAAGAGAATCATTGAAAGGCCTGGAGGATTAGGAGTCACGAGGTTCTAGCTGGACTCTTGGCTTCAAGGTCTGTCAGAAGCACTGCTGCCCCCATTCCCATGGAGTCCTCGTGTTTGCTGGAGCTCAGCTGCCTCCTATGCTGTAGGAGGGTGGCCTCCCTCACCCCTGCCTCTCAAATCTCATACAAATGCATCCAGCTGGTGAAAGCTTAGCTGCAAAAGTTTCTGAGAAGTAGAGTTTGTTTTACTTTCCAACCTCTCCAAATAGAAAGGGAAGGAAGTCAATCTACATATCTAGAGTTGCCAGATAAAACTTGGGACATCCAGGGGCGCTTGGGTGGCTCAGTAGTTAAGTGTCTGACTTTGGCTCAGGTCATGATCTCACGGTTAGTGGGTTTGGGCCCTGTGTCGGGCTCTGTGCTGACAGCTCAGAGCCTGGAGCCTGCTTCCGATTCTGTGTCTCCTTCTCTCTCTGCTTCTCCCTGCCTCAAGCTCTGTCTCTCTCTGTCTCAAAAATAAATAAACATTAAAAAAATTTTGAGACATCCAGTTAAATATGAATTTCAGATAAACAATGAATTCTTTTAGCATCAATATCTCCCAAATATTGTATGGGGAATACTTATACAAAAAAATGATTGATTATTTATCTAGGACTCAGATTTAAGTAGATGTTTTATGTTTCTGTTTGCTGAGTCTGGCGAGCCCACAAAGATCCGGCACAGGGCTCTGGTTTGGATGGGGGCGGTGGAGGAAGGCCTCTCTGGGGAGTCAACGTTCAAGAAGAGACTGGAGAGATGAGTAGAAGTTCATCAGGCACAGAGAAGAGGAAAGGGCATTCCAGGCAGAGGGAACAGCTTTGCAAAGACTCTGAGGAAAGGGACAATCTGGGCCTAATTAAGGAAAGCTGGTCCATGGTGAGCTGCAGGTGAAGGTAGTGGCAGTAGATGAAGACTGGGCAGAGACCAGACCACACAGGGTCTCCAGTTAGAAGGAGCTGAATGAGACAAGTGTGCAGTGAGAGTGACCGAAGACCTACCCAGGGATGGCCCCCAGAGTCTTGTGGGTCCTGAAGAAAGAACTTAGGTGACAGGCGGCAGCCAGGGAAGGTCAGTGGGAGCCAGAGGGGCTGGAAAGGAGCAGGGCAGCTTGAGGTGTTTTGTAGACAGAAGCACTGACCTGGTCACGGGGGCTGCGGGGGGTCAAGGATGAGTTCCTGGCTCTGGGAGTGGACGAGGTTCAGCAAAGTGAGCTTTGGGTGATGAGATGGGCCCACCGAAGAGGAGGGCAGGACAGAGGGACACCAGGGCGCAGCCTCCGGCACTCTCTGCAGAGAGGGCTCCCTCCCCTGCACTTACGCTTGGTCCTTCTCTCCCTCCCTTCATGTCGCCTCCGCCGCCGCCGCCGCCGCCGCCGCGTATTTGCTTTCCTATCCTTGCCCTCCCTCTGCTTGTCCTCATCCCGTTTACTGGGCAAGAATCAAGCTCAGTCAGGGCGGCGGACGGAGGGAAGGAAGCGGCCGGCCGTGTGGTCCCCAGTCTCCACTCCAGGCGGACCCACTGAATCTCTTCCTGGTCCCAGGAAGGGCTGAGGCTGGACTCAGCCAGCCAGGGAGGCTGGAGACTGGGGCAGCCTGCCTTTCTGGCAGGTGGGAAACCCATCAGTCCAGACCCCTCAGTTTGGATCGTCTCCCACTGAGACCCTGCCCTGCCTGGAGGAACACATACCCGGTGCGGAAGCAGTGGGGTTTCCAAGATTTGACCCAGCTCTGGTCAGTTTTGTGATTATAGGGTGGGGAAGTTTATGTTGCTGTCAGACTTATTTTATGATCAAAGGAAATCATTTATCCTCATTTATTCAACAGATATTTATTAAGCCCCAACGGTGTTTCAGATACTGTTGGGGGAGCTGGGGACTCTGGGAGGATGAAGCAGACAGGAATGTGCCCTCTTGGGAATTCCATTCAAATAGGGAAGACGGTCAATAAAAATGGGAAATGCCTGCAGGTATGGAAGCTGCAGGAAGCTGGGGAGGAAGGGAGGGAGTACTGCGTAGGTGGGTCTGGGTTACAGTTTCAGTGGATGATATTTGAGCAAGGATTTGAGGAAGGTGAAGGAGTCACCAGGTGCTGAGAGAAAACTGGTCCAGACTGAGGTAGATGCAGGGGCAAAGGCCCTGAGGCAACACTGCTGTGTGTGAGATGTAGCCTGATGGCCTGGTGGCTGGAGGGAGGGAGCCCTGGGGGGGGGGGCAGGGTGTGGGTNGAAGCAGGTGGCAGGAAGAGACAGCCAGGTGTGGGTGGATACAGAGGGGCTCCCCTGAGGGGGGGGGGTGCGCACTGGGCAGGTGTGGTGGAACGTCAGGGGTTAAGTGTGAACTGTCAGCCCCTGTAAGCAGCTGCATTGTGAGTAAACGTAAGGGAGACCCAGTAAGAGCAAAAGTAGTTCATGTTTCTACAACAATCAATACTCTCCAGAACTTCTTCATTTTTTACGTCTCACTAACCACTCCCGTGTGTGTGTGTGTCTGTGTGTGTGTGTGACATCACAGGGAAGACACTGGGCCTGAGGGTGGGGCCTCGGTGCTTCTGCCCCCAGCTGACCCCCAGGGACACAGAGGCACAAAGAGTCAGGGACAGGGCCAGTGAGTCAGAGACACCAAGGCAGAAAAGACAGGTGTCAGGGAGCCGGCAGGGAACCCAAGAGGGAGGCAGAGGCAGAGGGTGACCCAGAAAGGCCTGCTGAGCCCAGAGGAGCCCCACGTGACACACTGGCCGTCTTCTTCCCAGGTGACCTGTCGCCGAAACATCACTGGCATGCTGCTGGCATCCAGCCTGACAATTAGTGCGGGCGCCTCTCCCTCGACTTCCTGCGGAGCCTCCGCCCGGCCCTGCCCGCGCGCCCGGCCCGCGGGTCTGGGGGCAGCTGGCCCGGCCCTGTGGCCCCTCCTAGAGCCCCTCCCGGTGCTGAGCGTCCTTGAAACCCGCGCTGCGTGGACTGGACGCACCTGCGGCGCCGCGTCCCGGCCCCGCTCCCCCGGCGGTGCGGCGGGAGCGCAGGAGGGGTTCTAACCAGGCGCGCAGGCTCACCTGCACCCCAGAGAGGGCGGGAGCTGCAGAGAAGTGGGCGCTGACGAGGAAACTGGGCGCAGCAGGGCTCACCAGACTGGATGGACGGACCAGACTGCCTGCACCCGGACGGTGGGGGGCGGGGGAAGGGGGACCCTGACAACCTACACCGGGGTCGGGACGTGGGGAATGCGGTGGAGGCAGGGACTCGGGGAAAGATTGGGTCAGAATTCAGCAAGGCTGGACCTAAGTTTGGAGAAGGGGTAATAATACTTGTTACAGTTTTTGAGCATCTTTGTGTATCTAACTTATTTCATCCTTACGAAGCAGGTATCTTTTCTCTCATTTTACAGGTTAAAAGAGGGAGGCTAGAGAGGTGAAGTGGTTTGCTGCAAATCATAGCCGCTCTGCTTTACCCCGAATGCCACAGCGACAACGGCTTCTGTGGGTGCCGTAGTAACGGGAACACAGATGAGACTTGTAGGAAGTTGGAGGTGTTTATCCAACAAATGCGTGTGGGGCAGTTTTGATGTGCCAGGCAATGTGCTGAAGATATTAAGACAGGTTGTCTTCACAGGGATGAGCTTCTGGCTGGGGTGGACCGTGAGCCACCTGCACCGGGCGGTGGGGGCCCAGGGGGCTGCTGAGGGCTCATGGCTGGGGGGTGGGGGCAGGATTCACTCGGGAAAGTCTGGTCTTGGAGAAAGGGAACTATTTCCCCAGTGGGTGGCAGGCCAAGGTGTGAGAGCGCTTTGAGGTGAGAGCCAGCAAGCAGGGTGTGTGGGAGAGCTCCAGGGAGCCCAGCGTGTGAATTGGGATGCTGGGGTTGTGATCAACGTAGTAAGGGCNACCTGTAGCGTTTGTCCTGGGTGTCTGTCCATTGTGTTGGAGTACTAGGAACTCAAGTGAAGTAAACAAACATCCCCGAGTGTTCCCAGTGCCAGAAAGCATGCAAAGTGCTTTCACATACGTTATCGAATTTAATTCACGTAGCAGTTAAAAACAATGAAGACCTACCTGGATTGACATGAGACAATCTCTAAGACCCATGTGTAAAAGAAAAGCAAGTGCAGAATTATTTTGTGCTCTGAGTTGTGATCCGTATTAAAGACATACACACACAGACACACACACACACATACACGGAGGGTTTTGTCAAGGAAGCAGGGAGCACGAAGTCAGGAAGGTCATGAGCGAGGTGTGTCTGCCGTGTGGGAGGCGGCTCAGCAGGCTGAGATCGAAGATGTGGTAAGGCTGAGGGTCTTGCCCCCTGCCCGGGGCTGCAGCTCAGAGGACCGTGGAGCTCGTCCTTCTAAACTTAACGTTGGCCCTGATCTCCTGGGCGAGGCTCAGAGATGGCGGCGGAGGGTGGGGAGGTGGGGAAGGGGGTAGGGAGGGAGGTGGTGGGTGGGAAGGGCTGCACCCTCTGGGATGTGGGGACAGACTGGAGGAAGGGAGGGTGTGATAGGCTCTGAGGGAGGGAGTGGGCAGCCTGTCTCCACGGGGCTGGTGGGAAAGCGGGGAACACAGAACACCAGTTGTTTTTCAGGATTTGAATCAAAGTTACACACGCACATAGAAAGTCCGCTAACGAGAAGGACCAGTGGAAAAAACTAGAACCCCCACCCCCATCTCTATCACTTTCAGCTCTTAGTTGATGCTGCTCTGTGGGGTTTGCCTCCGTGTCTGTAAATGCTGTAAATCCTCTTGCGATTGTAGGGTTATCATCTATTGATTAGCTTTTATCAAAAATACAGCCTTTATTTTTAACCACCAACCTCTCTCAGTCCACAAACAGACCTCTTCACCATCCCCACCATACTCCTTTCCTAGCTGTTTCAGTAATACAGGTAGGTACACTCTCACGTTTTTCCATATGTACATAAATAGCTATGTAAACGCACAAATACCCTGAGGGACCACATCAAACGCGGATTCAGGGAGACACTGGCTGAAAGAGACTTTCATTCTACTTGTCTGGTTTAAATTCTTTACAAATGAATGTATACATTAATTACTTGTTCAGTAAAGAAACAAAACCAGAAAACTAATCCATACAACATAGTAAAAGGTAATTATCATTACCCACAGTTTACAGATGCAAAAACAGAAGCCCAGAGATTTAAGTCATTTGTTCGAGCTCTTAAAGCGAGCGCAGCTGGCAGAGCCCAGGTGAGATCGAACCCTCCAGGAAGTGAGGAGGAGGACAAGGTGTGGGGCCGGAGAGCCCTGGCCCTGGGGGTGGGGTGGGGGCAGAGGGCAGGAACCTGGACGGGAGAGACTCCAGCTCCGGGAGAGGGGGAGTGCAGGAGGCATCACCAGAGGTGCTGGTCTGAAGGAGGCAGCCAGAGCAGATGGAGAAGAATCGCTAATGGGGAGAACGCTGGACCGGAGGACGAAAGGTCATGGCCCGTGTCCTTAGACAGCATCCGCAGAGACCGCAGGTGCCGGGCATCCGCAGTGAGTCACTGGATCCCAGAAACTGATGGTGAGGGTGAGGTCATCCGCCCAAAAGGCAGGGAGCAGAGACAATAAGGCCCTTGGGGTCCAGGGAGCTGAGCCTGTCTGGTCAGAGGCCACTGTCACAAAACAAACAAAGAATTCATATCTAATAGGTTTTCCTCGGGGCTCAAACGAGTAGCTATGGGAGTCATTTGGGAGACTGTGATACCAGGCAGGATGATCAAGAAAACATTCTGGCGAAGAGGACCGACCGCCTGCAGAGTTTCTGCCCCGGGAGAATGGGGAGAATGGGAGATGTCGGCAGAGCAGAAGCCCTGCCCAGGCCGCAGCCAAGGCAGCTGGGCCCCGCTGCTCACGGCCTCCCCGTCCCCTCCCATGGCCGCGTGGGCGCTGACCATGACAGCTGAGGGCAGAGGGTCTGGGTTGGGGGTTGGACACTGCAGATTCACTTGAGACTTGCTCTACTTGCTTTACCTTTTAAGGAACTCCTCACAGACACCCCCCCCCCCAGCCCCTATTCATCCTTGCCGCACTCCCCACTGAGGAGGAACGGAGGACTGACAAGTCCCTACAAAGAACCCTACAGGCCTCTTGAGGAGGAAGACTCTCCCGGGGCCCTTCAAGGTCCTGGACTGGACTAAGAGTCAAACTGACCTGAGACAGATTAACAGGAGAAAATGAAATTCAATGTGTGCAGTGGGGATCCACACACACATGCAAACTCCATGAGGCAACATGGGGCTCTGTGAGCTGAGCTGGGATCAGGGTCTGAGGATACAGAGTTAGGAGGACCTCACAGGAAGGCGGTAGATGTTTGGAAAAACAAAGTTTGCCTTATTAAGCAAGTAAGTTTCTTAGGTAAAGAGGAGTCTCTAGTAACAGCTTTCTTCCTAGTACAAGCTCTCCTTTCCTTAAATTTAGGCAGGTGAGGACTAGGAAGAGAGCTTTTCCTGCATTTTGCTGCGTTTTGCTGACTTTAACTCAAAATCACGTTCATGCCTCAGCGGCCCACCTCAGCGCGGCCTGCCCTCGGCCCCTGCACTGGACAGACACTGCCCAGTTGCCTGTGCTGTGTGTTTTTCTTGCCTCTAGGGGAAATCAGTCCAGCTCTACTACGGGTGTGTTTCTGGGGGTCTTTGGCTAGAGGACACTGGTAACGTCCTGGGCTCCGTTCCTCATTCTTACGCTGTGGGATCCACGTTGAGGGTCTGGACCCAGGCCATGTGGGCGAAGATGGCATAAAAGCCAGAAGTGCTGTCACAAGGGACAGAACCAGTTATGCAGTCACTCAGCAAGTATTTACGGGCCACCCACATGCACCACAGACTGTTCCAGGTGCCAAGGACAAGGGGCAAATAGAGTGGGAGCCCTGATTTTGGGGGAAGCTCTCAGATGGTTGTGGTTCGTGGAGAGAGTGTGGTGACTGAGGTAAGGCTCATGAAGGAGGTCCTGCACCAGGCCAGTCAGTGACCCTAGCAGGATGTCAGAAAAGGCTTTCTGGGGACAATCTCATGAGAAGGGATGAGAGCTGGTCAGGGAGACAGCACACAGCATGGGGGGCAGGGACACTCACATACAGCCAGCATCTTACCTGAGTGAAAACCAGGAGGCCGTTTGGGGGGCAGGGAGCTTAGGCTGGGGGTGCATACACATCACCATATGGAGTTGGGGCTTTATCCTTCAGCAAAAGGGAGCATCACTGACGGTCCATTCAAAGTTCAATGAAGTCCTCACGTGATCAGATTATCTTTTAGGAAGTCACTTCATTGCCTGAAACGTACTATAAAATGCATACAGTCATGGACGCACTGATGGATGGAGACAGGGAAGGGTAGGTGGGAGCATCCGATAAGGCCACTGCAGTCAAATGGTGATGACAGAATCCAGGGGATGGATCACTGTAAAACCCTTTCAGGTCTTCTGTCTGAGAATTTTCATAAGAATATTTTGGGCGCAAAGGACATTGGCTTCAGTCACGGAACACGATGGAGCCGTGGTTGAGACACAGATGAGGGCCGAGCGCCTGCTCTGGGCAGTGGCAGATGGTCCAGGCATCTGGAGGGAGCAGTGTGTGCAGCTGAGGCAGGGCCAGCCCCCCAGGTTGGGGTCCCAGGACTGTCCTAGTGAGGAAGAGGAAGGAGGGGCTGAGGGCAACACCAGGTCGGAGGAGAGCACAGGGCAGTGGAGACACATGGGTAAGGCACACAATGAGCTGGTGAACGAGGAGTGTCTTCTGGAACATGCTTTGCCACTCTCAGACACCTGGCTCCTCTCCGTGTCCTCCTCTCACAGATACCCCGGCTCTTGCACACTGTCCCTCCCTGGGGAGGCCTCTCCCGCCCCCTGTGCTGCCCCAACCACCACCATGCTGCTTGCTCTTTCGCTGTTTGAAGACCGCCTCTCTCCTCTCTCTGGTTCCCCAGTCCCTCCCAATGTCCAAACTGGGCCCTTCCTGCAGAAGGCTTCCTCTGTGCCCCTCTGCCTGTGTCTTCCTTTCCCCATCTCAGCTTCCCTCAGATCTCCGCCTTGGCCCTCTTTATACCCACACTTCCCGCTGGCTGTTAGGGGGACTTACATACCGGCTGAGCTGTGTGTTCCCAAAAGATACGTTCAGGTCCTGACTTACGAATGGGTTGTTGTTTGGAAATAGGGTCTTTCAGGTGTAAGGGTTAGGGTGGACCGGACACCCTGTCCAGCAGCACTGGTAGCCTTGTGAGAGAGACAGATTTGGGCACATGGACACCGAGGAGATGGCCGTGTGCAGATGCAGGCATATGCTGCTGCAATGCCCCCACGAGCCGAGAACTCCCGGAACAGCCAGCAAGCAGCAGAAGCTACAAGAGGCTTGGAAGGGCCCCTTGCCAGCCCCTCTTGAGGGAGCTGAGAGAGACAGGTCTCTCATGTTCGCAGCAGCTCTGGGGGACAAGAAGGCAGCCAGGTGTCAGGACAGGAGGCAGTACCACAGAAAAGTTATTGTTTCTTATAACCATACTGTCCTGCATTTGGGGGGGAGTTTTTTGCTTTCAAGGTGGCCTAAAAGATTCGAGTCCTGTCTGGAATGCTGGAATGTTGTGAGGGGTACATAAAAAGGTGTCTACCAAACTGTCGTCGCCGGTTGTTATCAGTGCTGTTGTAAGTGTGCGCGGGGCAGAAACTACCACACCGGGGAAAGGAGATCCAGGCCCTGGGCGTCACTAACCACCTGCCTTCCCAGCCACAGCACGGGACAGTGCCTGGATCCTCTTCAGGTCTCAGTAAGAGCTAACCAGTGCTCCCCCCACCCCAGGGATGGAAGAGGGTGAAGTCAGAGTCAGGTTCATTTCCAAATATTGACATTTGACAGAATGTTTTAATTTCTTAAAAGTGTCAACCTTTTTATTACAGAAAGTTTCAAACATACATAAAGAAGAGAAAATAATATGATGAACTCTGGTACACACACTACCCCTTCAGCAGTGATCAACTCATGACCAATTTTGTTTTCCAATAACCTCCTACTCATCCACACCCCGTTCACACCCCGTGTTATTTTTAAGCAAATCCCACACATAATCTTTCATTGATGAAAACTTTAGTTTGCAAACAAAAACATCTTTTTAAAAAGGTACAGTGATCACATCTTTAAAATGCACAGTTCTTTAATATAAATGTAGAGTCAATGTTCACATTTATTTTTTTAAGTTTTCTTATTTTGAGTGTGCTCGCACAAATCCGGGAGGGGCAGAGAGAAGGAGACAGAATCCCAAGCAGGATCTGAGAGCCATCTGCGCAGAGCCTGATATGGGGCTGCAACCCACACTCTGTGAGATCCTGAGTCACTTTTGATGTGACCCCAGTAGCCTTCTCACAATCTGGGGCAACAAGATGTCCCAGGGTCACCTTGTATATTCTTCTCCCAGATGGAGGATTATCTAGGTCTCGGAGGATCTCTTTTCCTTCCAGGGGGTGGTGGTACTCTATGGATGTATGCTTGCTCAGTGCACTCAGTTAGGGCATAATTAGTGGCCTTCTTATAAACAGAGCTAAGAAACACATTTTGTCATTTTTAAGAGAAAATACATTATGAGTTTATATTGATTTTTTCATTCAAATTTTGAATTACTGTCCTTTATTTTTCTTCTTTTATGTCATAAGAGAAAACCTAATCTTTCCTTTTATGCTGAAAATCTTGGTTTCTAGTAACATTAACATAATGACTCATTTTCTTTGGTTTTTAAAATAATTTTTTAATGTTTATTTATTATTGAGACAGAGAAAAACAGAGCATGAATGGGGGAGGGGCAGAGAGAGAGGGAGTCACAGACTGAAACAGGCTCCAGGCCCTGAGCTGTCAGCACAAAGCCCGACGCGGGGCTCGAACCCACGAACCGTGAGATCATGACCCGAGCCGAAGTCAGACGCTTAACCGACTGAGCCACCTAGGGGCCCCTCATTTTCTTTGTTCTACTATGTGTTTGTATTTATATGTGCATACATAATTGATTCAGAATAACAACAATAATTACCAAGATGATAAATGAAAAAATTAAGTTTTATTTGCTATTCTTTTTGTTGTCAGAATATATCCTCCTAAGGATATCTAGTCACATTAGTGCATTTTATTTTTACCTATTTAGTTATTTATTAAAATTAAAATTAAATGAAATTAAATTTTAATGTTTATTTTTGAGAGAGACAGAGAAAGCAAGCAGGGGAGCAGCAGAGAGAGAGGGAGACACAGACTCTGAAGCAGGCTCCAGTCTCTGAGCTGTCAGCACAGAGCCCAAGGAGGGGCTTGAATTCCTGAACTGTGAGATCATGACCTGAGCCAAAGTCAGATGCTTAAGTGACTGAGCCATCCAGATACCCCTTTATTTATTTATTTTTAAAGTCTATTTATTTATTTTTGAAAGAGAAAGAGAGAGCAGAGGAGGGGCAGAGAGAGAGAGAGAGAGAGAGAGAGAGAATCCGGGCTGGGCTCTAAGCTGTCAGCACAGAGTGCAAAGTGGGGCTCAATCTCATGAACGATGAGATCATGACCTGAGCCAAAACCAAGGGTCAGAAGCCTAACCAAGCGAGCCCCGCAAATGCCCCCATTACTGCAGTTTGAAGTCACTTAAAATAAGTCCTCTCTGGGTTTTTAAGCTACCAGTTACATACACAATTTCAGTGTGTTTTGTTTTAATTTAATTTAATTTTATAATGATGTAAAACATTTACATGTTTCCAAAGTCAAATATACGGACAAGGTACATACAGAAAAGACCGATTATCATCTCCCACCTGGTTTTCCTCCCCCCATAGGTAACTACCTTTGTTAGCCTTTCAAATATACTTCCACTAATAATAATAAAAAAAATAAGTGATGAGCTAGTGTGGAGCAAACTAAGGGCAAACTGCAGGATAACAGCACCCCAACCCCCCAGGGTGGGACATGTGAGATATTCCTTGGACACTCCCAGCTACCCAAAAACAAGAAGGACAAAGAAAAAAAAACCCACAAATGATTAAACTGATAAGAGTCTCCACCAGGCAATCCCATCAATAGCCTAAAGTCCAGGAATTCCCTACTGTCTTAACATTAGCGCTTTGCTAGAGGGAAAACCACCTTAGCGTAGCTAGGCCTCCAGTAAGTCTTGAGCATGTGAAAATCTCTTTGGAACCCCTTCTTGACTCTATCTCCCCCAACTCCGTAAAAAGGTCACCACTCTTTCCCCCAACCCCAGTGCAGCTCTGCCTGCCTGTGGGTCCTGTCCCTGTGCTTTCATAAAGTCACCTTTTTACACCAACGACGCCTTGAAGAATTCTTTCTAGGCAGTTGGCTCCAAACTCCACGACCCCTCCATCACCCCAAAACCTCATCAATAAGTATAAGCAAACAAGTATGTATATTTACATCTACCTTAGGTATCTGTTCTCCACCTTGTTTGTTTGTTTTTCCACTTAATATATCCTGGAGGTCATCCTAGAATAAGGCAGATACTCTTCATTGGCAAACTGGATAGAAGGTGAGGGGGTGGACTCGGCTGAGTCGCCTGGAGACACCATGTCCAGTGTCTCGTTTATCAGACCCTCAGGAAGGATGAGATCCAGACGGGCCCAGGGCTGCACTCAGTGTCACATGGGGGCCTGGGGAAATGAGGCGACGGAGGAGAAAAGGGGGCCCGGTCTGCTGCCCAGTCCTCTGCGCCTGCGAATCCACCAGGAAGCAGGCGGATGCTCTCTTCGGGCATGTCTTCACCCAGAACCTGCCGATTTCCACTGGGCTTGTGTCCACTCCGCTCACTCCTATTACAAGATGTGCTGCAGCGACCGGCCTTGCGGAGGGTCTTTTCCAGCATTTCAGGCTTTCTTGTCCACACAGGCATCGTGGGGGAAAGGAGACTGGAAAGAAGAGACGTTTTCGGCCGGGCCAGAGACGTCAGGCAGGCCTGGCCGCGGAAGCGAAGAGCGGAACCCTCCTGGGGCTCCGGGAGCCTGGCTTGCGCCCCGCCAGCTGCGCCCTTCTCGGCGTGAGTGGGTAGCGGGGAGGGGGGGACAGGAAGGCGGAGGAATCACCCTAGGGCGCAGGACCTGTGGGCGCCGCGAAACAGGAGCCCGCAAAAGGGAAGAAGGCGTGGAAGGTGCGGACGGAAGGCCGTCTCCCCGCGCCCGCGATCCGCGCGGACGCCGGGGGAGACCCCCGGAGGCCGGGCTGGGGCGGGAACCTGCGAGCTGGGGACGCCCTCCCCGGGGAGCCCCGCCCGGAGCCAGCCGGAGGCCGCGCTCGGAGCTCCGCCTCCCGGGCTTGGGACCGGAGGGGAGGGGGGTCCGCAGGGGCGTCCGAGAGCCGCCGTCTCCAGACCCTGGGGAATGGCGCGGTCCGCTTCGGGAGTCGGGGGGCTGCGGGCAGAGGAGGGGGAGAACCGGGGAAGCCCGGGGTCCAGCGGTGCAGCCCCCTGGCTCCGAGCTCCCTCTGGGTGCAGCCGGAGAGACGCGTCCCTGTCCAGCCAGGCGCCCTCCGCCTCCTCGACACCCGCCTCCAGAGGTCACCACGCGCCGCTCTGCGGTGCAGAGCGGGGAGCGCCCCCTGGTGGGGGGACCGTTTCAACACCCCGGGCCGAGCCGTCTCCTGTCTCCTGTTCCTTCCTCTCTTCCCGGCCCCCTGCGTCTCACAGGCAGCAAATGCACGAGGTGTCGGGGCTCGGACTTCCTGAACCCTCAGACAGGGATGCGTGGAGGACGGGGAGGTGTTCAGGCTCGAGCCCGCGTCCGCCGTCCACACGNCTCCTGCCTCTCACTGCGGCCGAGGGGGCGGCCGCGGCCCAGGCTACGTGGGGTTAGCGGTCCCGGGCCCGCTCAGTACGACGGGGGGAGCAGAGAGGACCCGGCTCTGAAATCGGTTAATCCAGGTCGTCCCTCCCCGGGGATTCCGCAGGCGGCTGCTGTGGGGACGCGTCCCCGAAGGGCCCGGCCCAGAGGGGTGGGCTTCCCAGCAAGGAAGGCCCACAGGACGGGGCCTAACGGTGACGTGAGTAATTTAATGTTTCCACTTACAGTGGTTGTTGATAAGGAGTTAGTATTCCCATCTTGGTTTTTTTCCTTAAATAGCCTATTGTCACGTTGGTTTCCAGGTAACACCCCGTGCGCATCCCCAGCAGTGCCCCCTCCGCGCCCATCCGCCTCTGGAATGCTGAGAACGCGAGGACTGACGGGTCCGGGGAGAGGGGAGGGGTGGGGCGCGCGGTGCTCCCGGCTGGCTGATGGTCCCTCTCTCCCTGGGTGCTCCCTTCTCCTGTGAACCGAGGGGCTCCGCGGGGCTCCGTTTCCTTCAGAGCATGTCTGCTACGGGGTTTGTTCCACGGTTACTCTAAGGCTCACTTGAAACATCTTGTAGATGTGATAGTCTGCTTCAGCCTGATAACAGCTTTTTAATCACATACAAAACTCTACCCTTTACTCCCCCTTCTGTTTTTTGATGCCACAATTTGCATATTTTTATTGTGTATCCATTAACCAGTTACTGTAGGTCTAGTTGTTCTTTAATACTTTGTCCTTAAAAAATTTTTTTAAACATTTATTTATTTCTGAGAGACAGAGTGAGACAGAGTGTGAGCGGAGGAGGGGCAGAGACAGAAGGAGACACAGAATCCAAAGGAGGCACCAGGCTCTTGGCAAACGTTCAGCACAGAGCCTGATGCGGGGCTTGAACCCACGAACCCCGAGATCATGACCTGAGCCTAAGTCGGACACTTAACTGACTGAGCCACCCAGGCGCCCCTAAAAATTTTTTTAGTGTTTATTTTTGAGAGACAGTATGACCAGGGGAGGGGCACAGAGAGAGGGAGACACCGAATCTGAAGCAGCTCCAGGCTCTGAGCTGTCAGCACAGTGCCCGATGCGGGGCTTGAACCCACGAACTGGGAGATCATGACATGAGCTGAAGTTAGCCACTCTGCCAACTGAGCCACCCAGGTGCCCCAATACTTGTGTTCTTTAGGGGCACCTGGGTGGTTCAGTTGGTTAAACATCAGACTCTTGATTTAGATTCAGGTCATGATCTCACAGTTCGTGAGATTGAGCCCCACATCGGGCTCTGTGGTAAAGGTGTGCAGCCTGCTTGAGATTCTCTCTCCTCTCTTTCTGCTCCTCCCCAACTTGTGCTGTCAAAATAGATAAACTTAACAAATAATACTTTTGTCTTTTAACCTTTATGCTGGTGTTAAGTGGTGAACACATCGCTGAGTTATGTTGTGAGGATATTCAGAATCTGACTATGCATGTATCTTTCCCAGTGTGCTGTACATTTTCATATATCTTCATGTTACCCACTGGTGGTCCTTCCTTTCTGCCTTGAGCAACCAAGCCTCTGGTCGAAAACCACGCATCTGTATGTGTTCATATGGTAGGTCTCAAACAGTAACAAGTAAGGTCATTTATAGACATCTGCAAACACACCAAGTACTGCACAGGGCCGTGGCTCCACGAGTATGTGACAGGGGACAGTGCACGCCTTGGCACACGCTCAGTGTGTGAGTGCATTTGCTCTTGGGGACAGAGGGATGGGGCAGAGCCCCCAATATGTCTCTAACGTTTCATTTGATTTGACAAAAATCTGAAGCAAATACAGCAAAATGTTTACATTTGTTAATTCTAGCTTATGGTTACAAGGGTGCTGATTACCACTTTCTATTCTTTTCCATATTGTTTCCAAAATAAAACAATTTAGTTAAAAAATGTAAGAAATGAATATAGGATTTAACAGATATTAAAAAGCAATTCTTGTTTTCTTTAAATGTTTTATTTCTTTCTTGGGAGAGAGAGAGAGAGAGACAGCGTGAGCAGGGGAGGGTCAGAGAGAGAGGGAGTCACAGACTGAAACAGGCTCCAGGCTCTGAGCTGGCAGTCAGCACACAGCCCGACGCGGGGCTCGAACCCGCGAACCGCGAGATCATGACCTAACCGAAAGTTGGACGCTTAACCGACTAAGCCACCCAGGCGCCCCTAAAAAGCAATTCTTAACTTTTAAAATAAAGAAGTTCAAACTCCCTACTACTCAGGAAAATACAAATAATGAGATATAGACATAATAATGAAATAAAACTTCGTACCCCCAGATTGGCAACTTTTAAAAAAAATTTCCAAAGCTGATAAGGATGTGGAAAAAAAGGGCCCTTCATACATTGCTGGTAGGAATGTGAACAATCACTGTCTTATATCAGAAAGCCTGAAGGCAAATGATACAAAATGCAATCAACTGGCAACTGGAAAGCATGTTATAGGAAAAGTAAAATGTAAGCCAGATTTTAAAAAGGGTTTCAGACTCCAGGTAAGTCAAGGACTGTGGAGTATAAATAAGGTAAGGAGACAGAGACACCCTGTACCTGGTTTCCTTAGGAGAGAGAGATTGTGTGCAGTTAAAAATAGGAATTAGAAATGGAAATAAATAAAAACACGTCTGTTTAAAATACGTTGATGATTAAAATGAGTTGGTAGATTGGGTGAGGTTATCATATGACCCCACTTAACAGAGAGTTCAAAGTTTAAAGTCCTCTACAAAAAATCAGGCATGTGAAAACAAACAAGAAAGAAAAACAACCCTAAAAATAAATGCATGAAGTAATAAAGTCAGTTTATAAGTAATAGTTGATGCATACAATACAACATGGGCCCGAATTGCTCACAAGTAACATTACTTATGGAATTTTTAAAAATCCAACAAAATTTGATATTCCTTTTCTTCCTTGGAGAGACCCATTAAAAGACACGAGCATAAATGTAGGGGCGGCTAGGCCAGTGCAGGTGGGGACACCCCTGGCTTGCTCCCTCTTGCTGGGAGAACCAACCTCCCCCCGCCCCCATGCCTGAACCCCCTGCCCGACCTAGGTGCAGGGGTGGGGTGAAGGAGGGCAGAATCCAGAGGGACCTGGTCCTTACTTGACTCATTTGTTCAGTTTTATTTTAAAAAAATTTTTTTAAATTAAGTTAAAAAAAATTTTTTTAATGTCTTATTTATTTCTGAGAGAGAGAGAGAGACAGCATGAGCAGGGGAGGGTCAGAGAGAGAGACAGACACAGAATCTGAAATGGGCTCCAGGCTCTGAGCTGTCAGCACAGAGCCCGACGCGGGGCTCGAACCCACGAACCGTGAGATCATGACCTGAGCCTAAGTCGGACGCTTAGCCAACTGAGCCACCCAGGCGCCCCTTTAATTTTTAAATTTTAATTCTAGTTAGTTAACATACAGTGTGATATTATGTAATATTAGTTACAGGTGTACAATATAGTGATTCCACACATCCGTACAATACCCAGCGCTCATCACCCGTGCACCATAATCCCCATCACTTATCCCCCCCCCCCATCCCCCCGGTCATCACCAGTGTGCTTTTTGTAGTTAAGAGTCTGTTTCTTGGTTTGCCTCTCTCTCTCTACTTCCCTTTGTTCATTGGTTTTGTTTCTTAAATTCCACACATGAGTGAAATCATAAAGAGTTAGTATCCACAATATGTTAAGAACTTGAATAACAGTTATTAGTTTCCTGTGTGTCCTCTCACTGTGTCTTTATAAAAGAAGAGAATCAAGTATATATTTGTAATTCTCCCTTTTATTAAGCAAAAATTTGCACAGTAAACACTGTTGTATCTTCACTTAACAATATAGCCTAAAGACTTCTGTCAGGGCTGGAACGCATGTCTTGCTTCCAGAAGATCTGGGCTCGGAGACGCCCTCCTCACCAGGCTCAGTGCGCAGGCCAGAGCCCGAGAATTCTGGCTTCGGTGTAGCACCAGCGTTGGGGGTGCCCTGGGGCACCCGGCCCCTGATAGGTCTCAGTTTGCAGACCAGGATGTGACGCAGAGATTGGAGCCAGGCCAGCTCTAGAGGCGGAGAGAGGAGCCAAACAGGAAACACACAGTGGTGCTAATGATGCATTAAAAACCTGTAAGTGAACCAAGATTTCCAAAGGCTCCGCATCTAAGCAAAGCTTCCCGTTCCATCGCTTTGGGCTCAGCCGTCCCTAGAGCTCTTGCTAAGTGGGCAGGAACAGGGGTGACTTGAAGGGCTGAGGTCCCTCACGGAGAAAGTTCAGAGGCCGGTTTTCTGAGGCTGCCCTCTCTTGTGGGAAATCAAGTGTTAATCTTCTCCAGAGTCACTTACTGAACCTGCTTGGGGTCCACCCTCAGGGGCTGGGGGGCGAGTCTCTGCACATGCAGGTTCCACGTGGCTGCTCTGCAGGGGCCCAGGGTCGCAGGTCTGCGGTGGTCGAAGGCCAGGGGCTGGTGGCCGGTGCTCCGTGGGGCGGCGGCTCAGCGGCGGTGAGTGGCTGAGTGTAGGGTGGCCGGGTGGCCGTGGTCAGGTGGCCATCTGTCGTTGGGGGGGGGGCTGTGGTCGGGTGGCAGTTGGGAACGTTGGGGTGGTTGGGGCGCGGATGGCGGGTGGACGCGCGCAAGAATGAGCTGGGCGTGCATCCTCAGTGCGAGGGGGACTGAGGGCGTTTAAAAAACAATGGATTTGGGGACTATCCTGATTATACTGCCCCACTTTCAGTGGAGGCAGAACGTTGCCTGGAACTCGGCAGGTGCGTGGGTAGGACGGAAAACTGCGCGGAGCGTGGGCCCGAACGCGGTGCTGGGCTCAAGTGGCGCTACGCACCGCCACCG
>NW_027536466.1:399120-421054 GCF_008692635.1 Crocuta crocuta
ACCTGCCGCTGCGCCCCCACTGAGCACCTGCCGCTGCGCCCCCACTGAGCACCTGCCGCTGTGCCCCCACTGAGCACCGGCCGCTGCGCCCCCACTGAGCACCGGCCGCTGCGCCCCCACTGAGCACCTGCCCGGCTGCGGGCCCCTGCTCTCAGTTCTGCGTTATGGCCTCGACTCCGAGTCCGTGGTGCCGGCTGCGTGACACTCATCATCTCTGGTCCGTCGCAGGGGTGGGGGGCGCCCCAGGTTTGTGGGTCTGGAAGCTGACTCATCGTTGGGCCTTTTCAAGAAAAATGATCCAAACATGAGATAATATACAATTAGGAGCAAAAGTGCGTATTTACTTGCAATGACAACAAATTACAAATATTAAAAAGCTGACCACAAACATCAAAACATCCACAAAAACATTTGTAACTGCCTGCCACCCCTGTATTTTCTCTATATCGTTACCTCTATACCTTTTGATTCCATCTTTATTTAACAACGGTTTTGTAATACATTTTCTCTGATGAAAATGAATAATTTGGTGTTTCCTCTAGCATGGTTAACACAAAGTTTTTAAATGGAAATTTAGAAGGTTAATTTCAGTTTTATGGGGATTATTGGTAATGTGAAATTTCAGTATCATTAATTTTGTGAAAATTTCTGGTAAGAGTTTCTTAGTGAGCTCTACAATTTCATGGCCTTTCAAGTTCTCCTGGGCAGTGACTAACCTTAAATATTACTCTTTAATTTGCTAAAGGTCACTGATCTGTTTGTCTTTAATACCTTGTTGTGAACATGTATTATAAGTTGTAAGTTCTTTGTAGATGCCCGTATTTCATGTGAAACCAACAGGAAATTTTTATAGAGTTTCAATGAATTTTTAGGTTTATTCTGTTTCTTCAATTGATTATCAAGAATCTCATCTTCTATTTAAAATTTATCTCTTCTCCTCAATTGTTGATTTTAGTTTGATTCGAAAACATTTTTTGTTTCAATTCACTTTTTGATGTCAGAATAACTTGTTGATTTCATACAGAAATATGTGAAATATTTCATTTTATGCTGTAGACAATTGTATATAATTATACAAATATAAATAAAGTTGCACTGTTAAATACATTCCTGAAGGAGAGAACTTCCATTTTGGCTGGACATTGATGGTCCTGAACCCTTTACTTACAATTCTCTGTGTCTGGAGCTGGGAAGTTTTGCTGGCTCCACTGTGCACAGATTTCTGGTGCCTTGTATCACACGACGTGTTGTTAGCAGGAAGCGTCTGTTGACCCTGCACTCTAGTCCCTGGTGAGTTGTCACAGTGGGTGGTGGACGTGCTCCTGGAAGCCATTCCTGCACGGAGACTCCTCGCACCAACTTCTGAGCCCCGTATCTCAGTAGAGCCAAACAATGTGAGCCCTACTCGGTCTCTCCCCTAAATGCCATCTGATAGAAAGGAAAATGTGACAGAGGGACAATGAAGTGGAAGGAGGCCGCGATCTTAACTGTGGTTCAAATGTATTATTTCTGCAAATTTTACAGAAGAGTGTGACCATCGCAGGGGCTTGGAAAAGGCCAGTGCCTGGGAGGGACATCGTGGGCTGCCCTCCTTGCCCGCCCCACTTGTGTCTACCCGCTTACTGCAGACCCACCCGGACGCCCTCTCTGCTGATCCCCACTCTTCGCCTCAGGGAACAGCACCCTCTGCCTTTGCTCACTCCTTTTGATTCTTCCCCAAGCCCCAGTGAGTCTGGAATTCACAAATTACGGAATCCCCATTATGGGAGGTGGCTGGTCGTGGAGGCCTAGACTTTTGTGGAAACAGGTGCGTCCAACCAAGTGCAGGCAATTACTCACACGTGTCTCTTGGGGTGGACTCGGCCCTTCCTACAACCTCTGTGCTCCACGTCCATCCGCGGTTTCTCAGGGGCAGTTGACGGACTGGATACATTGCAGGTACTTCCCTCCAGTATCAGGAAAGATCCAGGGGCCCCAGCTGCAACCTGCTGCTTTCATGGGCAGCTCCCAAGGGCTCTGCCGAGTCTTCACGTCTCCTCACTCTCACGTCTGAGCCCTGCCTCTCCTGATCTTGTTTTCCATAATTCCATAAGAGCAGATAACTTATGGTTCAATGTTAGACATTCTGTTCCTAAAAATTGTTTGACTATTTCTGCCATAGGATAGTTCCCGGGCAAGCTTTCTTCCCTGGCTCCCTGCCTCTGGCTGCCCTGTGGGTATCTGCCTGAGCTAGATCCCTCTTCTTCTTTCGGTATCTGCCCCTACCCTTCCCAAACCTACACGTTTTATTTAAAAAAAAATTTTTTTTAATGTTTATTTATTTTTGAGAGACAGAGATACAGAGCACAGGTAGGGAAGGGGCAGAGAGAGAGGGAGACACAGAATCTGAAACAGTCTCCACGCTCTGAGCTGTCAGCACAGAGACTGACGTGGGGCTAGAACTCAGGAACTGTGAGATCATGACCTGAGCTGAAGTTGGACGCTCAACCAACTAAGCCACCCAGGAGCCCCAAACCTACATGTTTTAGAGCTAACTTTCCTTAGCCAGGAACTTCTTACACTGAGGAATTACAATGGTGGTTTTATAAGGTATTTAAAAGTATTTATTTTGAGAGCGAGAGAGAAAAAAAGAGAGAGAGCAGGTAAGGGGCAGACAGAGAAGGAGAGAGAGAATCCCAGCAGGCTCCTTGCTGTCAGTGCAGAGCCCAATGTGGGGCTCCATCTCATGAACTGTGAGATCATGACCTTAGCCAAAATCAAGAGTCTGACGCCCAACCGACTGAGCCACGCAGACCCCCTTACAATGCCAGTTTTAAAGCTATCCTTTTAATTTGTTTCTTTATTTTGTTAAGTTTTTTATTTAAACTCCACTATAGTTACACAGTGTTTATATTAGTTGCAGGTTCATGATACAGTGATGGCACGATTGCATACATCACTCAGTGCTCATGATACCCGTCCTCTCTAATCCCCTCCACTTATTTTACCCATCCCCCACCTCCCTCCAGCAACCCTCAGCTTGTTCTCTGGATTTAAGAGCCCCTTCTGCTTTGCCTCCCTCTCTGGTTTAGTGAAGGAAAACTAAAATAAAATAAGGTAAAGCTATCTTTTTAAAAAAGAAATGTCCCAGTGCTCCTGGATCCTGGCCACGTTCTCTGCTCCAGAGAGGCTTAGGGGGCTGTGTCCTGTGTGGGGGACAGTGCCACCATGGCCCACGGAGAGTCAGAGGCCGAATCCAGCTGCGGGACCCTCCGCTGTCTGTTCTGGGGGGGGCTACAGGTAGCCCAGGTGAGGATGATTTGGAAGGTACATTGAATTTGGGGTAGGGGTGGTACATCTGAGGGTGCACAGGAATGTAAACTCAGTAAGGAGACCAGGAGGGTGGCCCTGGTGCCCAAGGAGGTTACAGGCCTGAGTGAGGTGCAGGCAGCTGAGTGGACACCTCCCACGTCCACCAAGCCACACGTCCCTGCTCTAGGGGAACCGGGTCTCCTGTCATGGGCAGAGGAGCCTGGGAGCCCGCAGAGAGGGCCTAACACATCGGAGCCATTGGTGTGGGTGCAGGCTGGGGACACGGGGGCAGTGGGGTTCGAGCTCAGGGTTTAGTTGGAGACTTTCGGAAGAAGTCCCTGGCACTGGACTCCGTGTGGAAAAGGGAAGGCAACCCCCCACCCCCCCAGGCTAAGCAGGAGCCAGAGCCAGGGGAGGTCGTACAAGTGACACGGCAACGAATCAGGTGGTGGTTCTCGGGTGGTGGTGTGTTGACGTCGAAAGCGCCAAGACCGTCCTCCTCACTGTCGCCAGCCAAGGTCCCTCACCCTGAGCTGCTCTGACAGTCATTGGCCAGCCGTGGCCCCGTCACCGCCCCCTGTGTTACTGGCACGGGCGCGTCCGTAACTGGCACCATCTGCCTGCTGGCCTGAGAAGGGGCCTGAGGTTGCAGCAGGAGAAACTGAGGTCCAGCTGGTCGGGAGGAGGACTAGGCCAGAGTTCTGGGGAGGAGAGATGAGCATGTTTAGGAGGAGTGCTGATGGAGATGCTCTGAGAGGAGGGGGAAGATCTGGTGAGTGACCGCCCTCTGTCATCGTGGCGGCCACACAGCCCTGGGAACAAGGTCATGTGGGAGAAAGACCAGCTGCCAGAGATGCTGACGCAGTGGGTGTGGGGTCAGTGATGGCACAGGCAGATTCCTGAGGTGCTCTTTTCTCTCTGAGGAATATCTCAGAAAGCAAAAGTTTGTACAGTTTTGATTTTTTAAAGTTTATTTATTCTGAGAGTGAGTGAGTGAGTGGGGAGGAGCAGAGGGAGAGAGAACCCCAAGCAGGTTCTATGCTGTCGGTGCAGAGCCCAACGTGGGGTTTGAACTCACAAACAGTAAGATCATTACCTGAGCTGAAATCAAGAGTTGGACACTTAACTGACTGAGCCACCCAGGTGCCATCAGTTTTGAGTTTTGATTATAATAAGTGCGTATTCATGTGACATTCACCCACCAAATATTTCTTTTTCCTTTTTAAATTTATTTACTTATTTTTAAGTAAGTTAAGTAGAGCGTAGTATTGATTTCCGGAGCAGAACCTAGTGATTCATCACTTAAATATTATTTTAATGTAAAAATTGGATGGTTCCATTTAAAAAAAAGAGAGGACTTTATACTCATGTGAACGTTGTAAATGGTAGGTCTATATTATCTTTTATTATTTATACATTTATCTTTATTACTATCTTTGCTTCCTGTTTTCATTCACACAATGTTTGTAGGTGACATCAGACTCTTTATTAAATTTAAAGTGCACCAGGAGGTGAGACTGTGGCTTTTTGACCTGGACCTTGGGGACAGATGCGATTCTAACAGGGAAGGGCAGATAGTGCTCCTGGTGGAGGGAAGGTGAGGTTGAGGCCACAGGGGTGAGTTCAGGCAGCGTGCAGCTCCTGTGGTTGGTGGGGAGGCGCTGGGAATGGACATGGGGAGGCAGGTCCCGAGAGCCTGGAGGTGGGGTTAGGAGCTTGGGTTTACTTTGGTAATGAGAGACCCTTTGGAAGAGAGGATAACACAGGTCAAGATGGAATGGGACTGAGGTATCAGGGACGATGGTAGAGATGACGAGTCCAGTGACAGAAATACAGAGATCGCACTGCATAGCCGTCAGGGCGGTGGCCTGTCTGACTCTGAGCCGCCGATGAGGCAGGAGAGACTTAGCTCTTGGCTGGAGACATGGGGTTGACTGTTCAGGGAAAGTCTGGTTTGGGAATTAGGATGAAAATTGAGCGCATAGTTTGGAGATAGAGAAGGCTTAGGAAAACCACCTGGGAAAGCCTCCTTTCTCAGGAAAGAGAAGCAGCAGACGGGCAGTGCTGGGGGATGGGTGTGTGGAAGCAACAGAGTGGGACATGGGACAGTCACCTCCATGAGCAGGGAGGTCTGGGAATGGGTCCTCACTCCCGGGCAGCTGGTGACATTAGATGGAGAGGTTTTGAAAGAGCGTCTGGGGACGGAACCCCGGAAGGTGGGTTGTGAGGGTGGCCAGGGTAAGGTCTGTCGGATTGTTGGAGCTTTCCATTCACAATGACCCCTCCCCGTCCACCTCAGCTCCGCTCTGCCGTTTGCAGGTGACACCCAGTGACATCCCTGTCACCTCTGCCCATTGACATTTTCTGTCTGCTTGCCTTTACGTCTCTGCTGACCTCTGGCCCTTAATCTCGATTCTACCCACAGACTCAGGGCCAAAGTCACCTCTGAACTCCAGCTCCCACCTGCACATCCCTTTTTCACCAAAGCAACGCGTTTTGAGGGTTTACAAGGAGAAATGAGGCAAAAAACAATAAAGATAAAAGACATTCCTCATAAACCGGAGACAGCAACAAAAAAAATCTAAAATCTATTTTTCTGACCTCGGTGGGAGGGTCTGGTAAATGAAGCCCACACTTTCAGTTAGCAGCACACCCTTATCTCCGGCCCACAACTGCCTTCTTGTTTTACTTGTTTTTCTGCTTAATTACTGTCCCCCCACCTCCCATGGCAACTCTTTAAAGTCTTTGCTGGATTTTTATTTGTAGGTGGCTTGGAAAAACGTACTTCTGCGCAGCGTGCTTAATAACAAAACACCGCTGTAGGCTCACCTATCTCTTGTGTTTCCACTCTGCACTCTGTTTTAGGGGTCAGCCCACGCTCTGCGTGTCACATAGTCCCCGTGGCCACAGGCAGCTGCCACCTTGCCCTCCCCCATTCCCAAGGGTGGGCTGGACATGAGCCCAGCTCCCTGGTACCGCAGTGATGCTGCTGTGAGCCTAGGAACTCCTGGGACACCTACTCAGAAACCGGCCCCTGGATCACAGAGGAAGGTGCGTGCAGGAGCCGTGCCTTCGCCAGCACAGCTGTGCCCAGCCTGCCGGTGGTCTGTGCTTCAGGGACGTGTCCCCACGCCCAGCGTTATTCGGTTGTCTGACCTTTGTTGGTCTTGTTGTTCGCTCCCCTCTGTCTAATCACTGGTGAGTCTGCACGTTGGTTCACACGCACTAGGCATTTCCCTGTGCTCCTCTGTGCCTACCCTATTCGTGTCCTTTGCAAACTTTCCCTCGGGCTCCTGCCTCCTTCCTGACCTGTAGGCTTCCCTTCTCATATTCCACACCTGAGTCTCTTCAGTTCCAGCCGTGTGGGCATCATCTCAGCTGGCATTTCCCAGTGAGCTCTGTCCCTGGCCCGCAGTGTCGAATGCTGATGTAATAAGATGATTCCCGTGCTTTTGGGGGTCCGTTTTCAGATGTCTTTCCCTACCCACAGGCCACAGTTTACTCTCTAACATTATTTTTTTACTAACATAATAGCTTCACCTTACACTTGGGCCTTTAATCCAGCTCGACTCTACCTTCATATATGGCTCCAGGAAGGAACTGGCTGGATTTTTCTCTATTGTTGGAAGTCATTTTTCACAACATGGTCTTGTCTAGATTCTGTCCCTTCTCTCACTGATTTATGTCCTATTTTTAACCTCCTTTGTAAAGATGGGTCTGTCCGTGAGCTCTGCCCTCTCCCATTTTTTGTGTGATCTTGTCCCAGCACCGTACAGCGTTGCCACCACGGCTTTGTGGGTCTTCTGTGCCTTCTGTAACCAATGTAACAAGGGGTTATGAGAAGCAAATTTCCAGAGCCCTGTGTCAACACCCACACATTTTCATTCCACCCATGCCTTTAACTTGTTAAAGACCTATGTCAGCATCAATACCAGATTTGTTCATTTTTGTTTATCAAAAAACCTGGAAGCAAACTTTTTTAGAAACTGAAATCATTAACTATGTCCCTAGCTTCAGGGACACAGGGACCCACCGAGACACTGATTTAGGATTTAGACAGAGGCTGAGCCTCCTTGGGCTGCGGGTTTGCATCCCACAGAGGCTGTCGTCCACCGTCACCGGGACAGGGTGGGGACGTGGCACCAGAGGCTTCACACCTGCTAAGTCAGTCCCTCTAGAGTGGCTTCCCTGGTGTGGGGAGTCTCAGGGATTAACACATGCCGTTTAGATGTTGGGAGAAACACATCCTGAAGTCAAGAGGAAAAGGCTCTGTTACTATGTTGTTTCTGTGTGGTAAAGAATTTTAAAAATTACCCAGTGCTTTTCCCCACGTCCTCCACTCAGTGAGCTCTGGCGCCTCACCCCAAGCATCGTGTTTTCAGGACTCTGGTTTTGGGCGGAACTTTACTTCAGCTTCGTCCAGGGATCAAGGCCCCCATGTGTGTCCCGGAGAGTGCCCCTCACCCTGGGGCTCACACACAGGCACATACATCTCTCTAGGGGTGGCTTCACTACAGCAGCAGAAAGTTCAGAAAAGAAGAAAAGACATGGGGGCGTTGGTTGGCTCAGGGCGCAGGAGGAGGAGAGACTTTGTGCAGTGCAGGCGGGTTTCACTGAGGCTTGGAAAGGGCTGCCTCCAAAGAGCCCTGGGGAGGGGGCCTGGCTCCCTGTTCTGGCTCCTGTGTTCCTCTGGAGCAGCCTGATGCGTGTGTTGGGAGGGGTGTTGGCCCGGGTTTGCTGGCTGTGAGACTTGCGTCACCTCGCGCCCGCTGACCCTCGTGTGGTGCCAGCTTGCGTCACATCGCGCCCTCTGACCCTCGTGTGGTGTCAACTTGCGTCACATCGCGCCCTCTGACCCTCGTGTGGTGTCAACTTGCGTCACATCGCGCCCGCTGACCCTCGTGTGGTGCCAGCTTGCGTCACATCGCGCCCTCTGACCCTCCTGTGGTGTTGATATGAGATGGAGGCCACCCTGTTGCACCCAGTGTGGTGAAGATTGAGAGACATGCAGCTTATAGTGGAAAACCACTGCACAAACCCTAGGCCTTGTCTCTGTCCCTCTTGCTCACTTCAGTGTGGGGTCTCTCCTCACTCACCCCGTGGCCTGGGGGCACCAAGCAGCAGTGGGGGAGCCCAGCTGAGCAGGGGTGTGTGCCCACTGTGTGTGATGTGCATCTGTGCGTGTTCACGAGCATGAGGTGGACAGGGAGGTATCCCTGCATCACGGACACGATGCCACGCGGGAAATGGGACTGAAAGGAATATTCAGAGGCTGAAGGGTGAGGAGGGGACCATCTGACCACTGAGTCTCAGGGAGCCCCCTTTTCTGCAGCTTCTGGGTGACAGTGGGACCTACAGGCTGGGGGCTGAGCCGGAGACCCAGCAGTGGCCAGAGCGGCTGGAGGACGTGCCAGCACAGGTGGCCAGAATCCCGGACATGTCCCGGGCCCTGACGCAGCTCTGCAGCCTGGTCACAGATCTGGAGAAGACCGCAAGGGGCTGGGCGCCAACACACTGAAGGTGCGGACCCCGAGGTAGTGTGAGAGGGACGGGCTCCCCCGCCTCCCGCAGTGGTGGCTCGACCAAGTGCAGGGTGCTGCTGCAGCAGAGCAGGCTGCCGGGGACAGGTGCATGTGCTCTATTCTGGGGGTGCCCCCAGGGTGGCATCCAGCAACAGGCTAGGGAGGGGAGGTGGAGGGCCGCAACCTCTGAGAGCCAACTGTGTCTCACTGTCCTCCTCCGTCTACTCGGATGCTGGCGACCTTCCGGACAGCTAGGAGCTGCCTGGGTCCCACGTGAACCCTCGCAAGCATAGAGCTGCACACAGACTCCCCTGAGTTCTAGGGGGTCGCTGCTCCCTTGGCTCCTGCACCTTCATGCTATTTGGCCTGTGGAAGGTTCGACAGGATGTACTGAAGGATTTCCTTGTTTCTAGGAGCACCCCACAGAAACTCAAGGCCACTTCCCCCAAGTTAGAGGAAAGAATTGGCCCCCCTTCTCTAGCCAACCCCAGTGGCTCTGACCTGCTTGGCCCTGGGCCACCTCGTCACAGACTCTTCTTCCTCCAGCCTGTCCACCCTCCACTAGGTCTGCCCAGCATGTCCCCTCCCATCTCCTGAATAGGACCCCCTTTCCTCGTCCCCACAGCTGTGACCTGATGCCAGACCCTCTGACCCGGGGATGGTAGTCACAGCCTCCTTCCTGCACCACCCTCATGCTCATGGTCACAGCTGCCCCTGCACAGCTGGCTCCAGGGTCTCCATCTCCCCCTGTGAATGGGTGGCAGTACCCACCTCTCGTGATTTCGCCCACCTGAGTTCACGGTGGGTGAAGCCACCTATGCACATGGGGCTGGCAGGTCTGCACCAGTCACCTGGCACCTACTCATTATCTTCGTGGCAGACCCACTCCAGGACCCCCGGCCAGGCTGATGAAGGAAGCAGCCTGTGACAAGGACTGGCAGGCAGCCTCTGGCTTTCAGTCAGCAGGTCTCATTGCTGTGAGAACATGTACTCTGCCAACAATCGGAATGCACTTGGAAACTGAGCCCCTGGATGAGAACACAGCCCGGCTGGCCCTGGACCACATCCTCTCTCATCAGACCCTGAGCACAGGACCCCGCCCAGCTATGCTGACATTTCTGACCCACAAAGCTGTGATACTGTTTTAAGACCCCAAACCTGTGGTGGCTTTTACAGAACAGTGGATAATACATTTGTAGTTCAATTATTTGGCGTGAGTGATGCCGGTCGTCTGTGTCCCCAGTGTCAAGGTCAGTGCCTGGCTCGCAGCTGGTGTCCAGCAAGTTTTGCTGAGTGGATGCACGGATGAGTTTGCAGGAAGCACAAGGCCCTCCTTGGTGCTCCACTTACAGCAGAAAGAGCCTGTAACCCATGTCTATCGAGTCCTTGCTGACGTGGGCAGGACCATCTCGGCACTGAAGGAGGCCAAGAACAACACGTGGCCACGAGGAGGTGGTAGTGTGGGAAGAGTTTGGAGCTGAGTTCAAGTCCTATCCTGACCTCAAACAGCTCTGCAGCCCTGTGAGAAGGTCTTTAGTCGCTTGGAGCCGAAAGGGGGCAGCGGTACCTGGGGGATAGTTGTAAGAAGTCGGTGTCATCATACCTGCTGGGCGTCTGTGCCTAACTGTAAACATCCAGATGTGTTAACGCCGCCTTCTTGCTCTGCTGCTCCATCCAGAAGCCTGTGGTCTGGCTGCGGAGCCAGGACAAACACCCACAGAAGAAGCCTACTAAGTGCACAGGGGCTTCCGAGCGAGGCGGAGTGAGGCTGGGTCCTGGGTTGGCTCGAGGGGCATGTGGGGACTGGATAGTGGGAAAGAAAGGTGGGCATCAGGCAGGATGGCTCCAAGAAGGGAAGCGTAAGGTAGGGAACAGCCACTGTACATTTGTAGCGGTGCAAGAAGTCTGGCCTGGTTACTCTGGAATTTTTAAGAGTCAGGGAGGGCAGAGCTGGAAGGGTCGCACCAGGACACAAGCGGTCTCAGATGGTTGTGTTGGGAGCAGCATGGGGCATTTAAGGAAAACCACTCTGACTCTCATGCCACGTGGACTGGGGGACCTGGGGCAGGGGCCCAAGGAGGCCTCTGTGTGGATGTTCCGAAAAGGGAGGGGACGGTGACCTGGCAGGGAGCTGTAGGTGTCAGAGGAACAGGAGACCTGGAATCAGGGAATAGGACGTTGGCCAAGCGCAGCCCCGGAGGTGACGGTGAGAATGCCTGCATCCTGGCTGGGACTAATGTCACACAGAATTGTCCACAGGTGGGCTGCCGGGGCCGGGAGGAGGCGGCAGCCTCAGGGTCTCTCCGCCTGCAGGAGCCTGCCCAGCTCTCCGTCCCCTTCCCGCCCGCCCAGCCGACGCCCAGCCAGGCCCGCCTGTGAGGGGAGGGACAATAATCACTGAACACCAGGTTCTTCTGCGGATCAGAATGGGTCCCCAGGGAACATGTCGCCAGGCTGCAGGAAGAGCTACAGTGGAAGGAGCCAGAGTGGCACGCAGCCGCGTATTGGAGCAGGTGTCCACGACCCGTCCTGCTGAGTGGCCCCAGGGCCACCTTGTCTCTCTCTGGGCCTCAGGTCCTCTTCCGTCAGTTCTGGACACACAGACGCGAGTCTGTGAGCGGGGACGTGGAGCCAAGCCACCTGAGCCTAGTGTGCGCCCTGCAATGCGCCCACTTGCCCTTCGCCACCTGCTCCTTTAGGACAGTTGTCAGCCCACCCCACAGCGCTGTGGTGAGAGTCAGCATATAAATACTCAGTACGGTGACTGGCCAGGAGGAGGGCTGTGTGCATCTGCTGTTATTATTAGCATTTTAAAATCTCTATTCCCTGCTCTGAGGCCTGGTTTGGCGCCCTCAACGTCCTGGCCATAGCTTCCCATGAGGCCTGGGGAGGAAAATCCCATTTTCCTTATTTGCATGTCTGTTTTCCTAGTATTTTGAGCTAACTTGAGAGAGCCTACGTTCTTGGTAATGGAAAGGGCTGCCACTGTGCAAGCTGTGAGGACTCAGGTGCAGCCCTGCGGGGGTCCTGCAGGGGGCGATGGGGAGCCTCAGCCCTTAGCAGAGCACAGAACTTCATCAAGTCACCGTGTTTCAGGATCTACCCTCTTCCCCTGCACGGACACCACACTCCAGGTCGGGTAAACATCAAAGGAAATCACGCCAGCAGGGGTGAGGGGTGGATGGGCAACGTGAGTGTTTTCATGCACTAGTGGTTGTGCTTCTCAGTGTGAGAAACACACGCTGAGTCGCAGTCATGCGGAGTGTGGCTGCAATGACTTGTTCACCAGGACCCACCACGCCTGTCTTCGGACAATGGGTGGTTAGGACCCACTGGTCAGATGTGGATTAGACCCTGGCTACACCATCTCTGAGGTGCACACAACCCAAACTCACCAGTCCACGGCTTCCTTCCCTTCAGGACGGGACAGGAAGGGGACGTGCCTCATGGAGTGGCCAAAGTTAGGGGACGGCCGTAACGTGCTTAGGTCCCCCCACAGGTGGGGGCCCTGGGGGCTAGACCCCCCCTAACACCACTAAAAATAAACAGAAGAACACAATCCGCCTTTTGGTGGAACCCCAGGTTTCGGGGCTTTGGATGCGTATCATCATACAGAGACCTGTTATGTGTCTGTTGTTTTGAATATACAACGTTTTGTATGAAACACAACTTCTAGACACTGTGAACGTGCCCAGAGGTAGGAATCAGCCCCTGGCAGTTCCTGCTCCTGGTACCCTCACCTCTTTCACCTGCCGGCCTGGGCACCAGTGGGGAGGTGGCCCCACAGGTAGTCTGTGCGGAAGCAGAGCGAACACAGAGAATACTGAAGAGGTTGGGGTGAGGGCTGTGTCCAAGCAGGAGGAAAGACAACGACTAAAATGTGTGAGGACAATGCTTTTATCGCACACAGGAGCTAACATTCCGCCCGGGCGACTGAAGCCCTTCTCCACGTTCTAGTGCCTGTCCCCGTCCCAGAACCACACCAGATGGCACCCCGTACCACGCGGCGTCACGCGGCCCCGCGCAGCCGGGTCTCTCCTGGTGCCCTCCCCATGCCCTTCTCCGAGCCTGGCTCCCTCCTCTCCCCCTGATGCCTGGAGCCACATCAGCTCTGGTGAGGCTCATCCAGCCCACCCCCCGCCCCCGCCTCNCCACGTGTGCCGCCCCGCCGTGAAACCACCACGGGCCAGGACGCAGGTGGCCCTGTCGAAACGCTCTGGGTTGTCTGGTGAGCTCTGCCATTTGTAGGAGAACTGAGCCCGCTGGTGGTCCTCAGATAGCAGGAGTTTCGGGTGGGAGGTCTGGGGGTCCAGAGACAGGAGCGCTGCGGGGAAAGCCCAGAGGGACAGAGACGACAGCTCACTCGTCACCTCCAGAGAAGACCTGAAGGCCCTCCCTTCCACCTGCTAGTGTCACTGTGCACATCATGCACAGCAGCGTGTGTGTCACCGGGTCACTTGTTACTTTTAGAACCAGCTCACAGTCCCCTCATCCAGGAAGCCTTCCCTGATACACCTTGTCCCAATCCCATATAACCTTTCTCCCTGCTCCTCATGTCTGGCAGTGCCCAGCGTAGAGCCCTACAAACTTACCCGTTTCGATTTCAGATGCCCCATGCCCTCCCGTCCTGACGCCCGCTGCTCACCTGGCTCATAGTCCAACTCGAAGCAGAGTTTCTCTGTAAAGAGAGCANGCTCCCTCCTCTCCCCCTGATGCCTGGAGCCACATCAGCTCTGGTGAGGCTCATCCAGCCCACCCCCCGCCTGCGATTCTGCACCCCTGCATCTCAGCCTCCACCCCTGCCCACACTTTCCAGACCCCAGGTGGAGATGAGCAGAGCGGAGTAAGGTTCTCTGTAGGGGAAAATTGGGTCTGTGGGCTACGGCCTCACCTCCCAGCAAGGCCCACACCTGGTCTCAGGCAGAAGAGCACCCCCCAGGTGAGGGAGGTCTCAGCGGTGTCAGGGTCTCAGGAGGATCATGGCCCAGATTGGCCAGCAGTCAGCCATCCTTCCTTTCCTCACCGAGCACACTCATCTCTCAGAGCTGGCCTTTCCAGAGAGCCCTCCTGGGGGGTCGGGCCTGTCCTCTGAGCTCCCCAGTGGCCAGGGCGGCCCCACCCCAGCCTCCGTCAACCTCGCTGCCGTGATCTCTGTCTGGGGCATGAGTTCCTTCAGATACTGAAGTTTTTCCTGGTTCACGGTCAGCACATAGGAAATGATTCTGGCGGGTTCGAGTTTTGGAGAGAAGATGTGATGAAGACATGTGCCCTGCCTGAGATCACACAGCTGGTCAGTCTCAGGGTGGTCTAGTGCCTGGTCTTGTGGCTCCAGACCTGGGATTCGCCAGGGTCTGCGCCCCCCATGCACGGGCATCCGCTGGGGGTCCTGGAAGGAGCTGGACCAGCAGACTGCAGGGACCCCCTCGGTCCTTGCCAAGTCCTCAGCCCATCGCATTTCTGTTCCCCCAGGTGAGCCTGGACTTGGAGGAAGGCGGCCACGCCTTCTCAGGAACTCAGGGAGAAGCTGGAGCCTCGGCCCCAGAGCCCAAAGAAGGGGAAGACCTTCTGGGTGAAGGAGGCAGTGTAGGTGTAGATGGGCTCCCGGCTGACAGCGTTGGCGAAGGTCACCCAGCCCACCTCGTAGTCCAGGGACACCCGTACCTGCCGGGGCTGCTCCTCTAGGGCCAGGCGCGTGGGGAAGGAGCCCAGGGCCGACACGAAGCCCCAGGCCAGCCTCACGGCCCACACGCCCTCCTCGGGCCGCTGCCTCAGCTCCCCCTTGCGCCGCACACCCTCACACGCCACACCCACTGTGCAGCTGCCCCCGTGGGCCAGGTCCAGCTTCACCAGCCACGTGTGCCGCCCCGCCGTGAAACCACCACGGGCCAGGACGCAGGTGGCCCTGTCGAAACGCTCTGGGTTGTCTGGTGAGCTCTGCCATTTGTAGGAGAACTGAGCCCGCTGGTGGTCCTCAGATAGCAGGAGTTTCGGGTGGGAGGTCTGGGGGTCCAGAGACAGGAGCGCTGCGGGGAAAGCCCAGAGGGACAGAGACGACAGCTCGCGCGTCACCTCCAGAGAAGACCTGAAGGCCCTCCCTCCCACCTGCTAGTGTCACTGTGCACATCATGCACAGCAGCGTGTGTGTCACCGGGTCACTTGTTACTTTTAGAACCAGCTCACAGTCCCCTCATCCAGGAAGCCTTCCCTGATACACCTTGTCCCAATCCCATATAACCTTTCTCCCTGCTCCTCATGTCTGGCAGTGCCCAGCGTAGAGCCCTACAAACTTACCCGTTTCGATTTCAGATGCCCCATGCCCTCCCGTCCTGACGCCCGCTGCTCACCTGGCTCATAGTCCAACTCGAAGCAGAGTTTCTCTGTAAAGAGAGCACAAAACAGGATGAGATCCCCTTAGTCTCACGAAATCATAGAACATTTAATGATAAAGAAACGGCCCCAATGAGGGAAAGGACAAAGACCACCAGTGGTTCTAAACCTGGGCTCAGATCCCTGCAGCGCTTGCCAAAGCCTGATTGTGACTTTGAAGGCCGAGGCCCTGGGCTCCTAGCAGGATCCCAGGGTGTGGTCGTGGGTCGTGGGTGGGCCTCACCCAGCCCAGGACATACAAGGTGCTCCAGAAAACGTCTACTCCAAGAGCAGACAAGGGGGTTAATTTATTTCTTATTTTCTTGGAAATAATTTCTGGAATAGTCAACAGCCTTTGATTAGAGTCAAGTGCCCTTCACTGCGGCTCACTGGGCGGAGTGCAGGAGGGACCAAGTGTGGGCCCTTCTGGGCAGGCCATTCGGAGACAGGGCCATCGCTCCTGATGTCCTGTGGGTGTGGGCAGGGAGACGCAGGCCTGACTCACTCTGGAGCATTCACACCTTTTCTCGTCACCACGGCCTGTTCCAGGAAAGCGGGCACAGTCCCCGCAGCGGTCTCCAGCCCACGTGCCCGGCCGTGCGGGAGGAGGAGGAGTGAGCGAGGTCAGCCACACAGGGAGGAGAGAAACAGTGCTTATGGTTATTAATTAACAGTGTTTACCGTCAAAGCCTCATCATGCAGGGGCGCCTGCATGGCTCAGTCGGTTGATCCTCTGGCTTTCACGGTTTGTAAGATCGAGGCCCACGATGCTGACATCGAGGAGCTGCTTGGGATTCTCTCTCCCTCTCTGCCCGTCCCCCACTTGCTCTCTCCCTGTCTCTCTCTCAAAATAAATAAATAAACTTTATATAAAAGAACTTATGCGAGGTGTGCCTGGGTGGTTCAGCCGGTTAAGTGTTATGATCTCAGGTCATGATCTCGCAGTTTGTGGGTTCGAGCCCCGTGTTGGGCTCTGTGCTGACCGCTCTGAGCCTGGAGCTGCTTCAGATTCTGTGTCTCCCTCTCCTTCTGCTCTTCCTCTGCTTATGTTCTATCTTCCTCTCTCTTAAAAATAAACATTAAACAATTTTTTAAAACTTATCATGCATTACAAATGTCTCTTTTTAAATTATTGAGAAGACAAGTTTTGTTAATCATTATTTTTTGTATTGGTCAATGTCAATGGATCGAATTTATTTAATTATTTTTCAAATCAGTTAAATCTTTTTAGAAATCTTCGCCTTCGTTATCTCTCCTCAATGTCACATTACCCTGACAAGCATGTTTTATGAAGATGTGCAAATAAGGGATGCCAAGGCCCAGGAGGGGCTCCCGGCCTTGCCAGATGTCACTCAAGCGCAGGGCAGTGCGGCATGGAGGGCGCCCCCTGAGCCCAGGCTTCACAGGTCCCCTTACCCAGAAACATCTTCACCTCCCTCTGCAGTGGGGCGGCCTGCTGCGGGAAGTCCCGAATCCTCTGGCCCAGCTCGGGGGACACAGCCTCTGGTCTCCGGCACTTCCTGGTCTCACATCTAGGGGCAAACAAATGTCGGGATTTGGGAATCATCCCCCATAGGGATGCCCCCGGACTCAGCTGGCCGCCTGCTGACCAGGCGTGGAGATGCGGTTCCCGCAGGCAGACCTTCCTCCCCTGGGACGGACCCGCTGCCCGCTCTCGGCAGCTGCGCGTGGACACGCATCCAAGGGCATGACTGTTTCTGCGTGGGCTTTCGGCCCTGACGTGAGGGTGCAGTGAGCAGACACGTGGTGCAGCATATGTGTGTGCAAGTGGCAGCGGAGAAGGCAGCCAGGACTCACCTGAGCAGAGTACTTCTGATGTCCTACGAGAAAGAGGGGAGAGCAGATCAATCCCCCTTCCTTACACCCAAGAAAGACAAATCCCATGTTCCCAGGTAGGCAAAGGGCCCCCGATCCCAGAGCCACAGAGCTTTAGAGTTTATGAGGCGTCGGGATCACAGAGGCCAAGCCCTGTATCTTATGCATCCACACAGTCAAGTGCCCCGTCCGCTGCTGGGGGCCCAGGCCTCCTGCTTTCTCGGCACCCCAGCATGCTGCCGTTCTGACGCCCATTGGGACCGCCAGGTCCTCCCTCCCGTGTGCGGAAGTGAAACCGACTGGGAAATACTTCCTGACTGGTGGGGCGACACGGCACAGGGTGCCCTGGAAAGAGCCCTGATGTTGGAAAGCACTCGATGCTTTTCCAGGTGCGACGTGCAGCTGCACTTTCCTATTGGACCCTCACAAACCCCCTGAGAGTCAGGAAGAACAGAGCCCTCCCTGCCGATGGGCCGTGGGGCGGACAGTCAGAGGCCTGCGAGCAAGGGGGTGCAGACGCAGGGTTCAGGGGCGAGCACTCGGGGCCAGGCTCACCGTCAGGAGCCCCCGCGCTGGCCTCTGGCTCTTCCCCTCCAGTTCTGAGATGAGGCTGCTGAAGCGGCAGATCTCCTCACTGGCCAGCACGTCGAACTCGTCCCGCTGCTTCACGATGTCTGCGTCCAGCGTCTCCAGCTGCGCCAGGAGGACGCTCTGCTGTTCCTCCAGGAACTGGCTCAGACACGCAAACTCGAAGATCACTTTCTGTCTCTTGGAGGCCACCTGCGACTGAAGGGGCAGGAGGAGAGGCCAGGGCGTCACCTCTCCTCCTTCTTCTCCTTCCTCGGCTTCCTTTCTCTTCCTTACTTCACTTCCTTAGGTCCATGCCCTCCGGGGTTTGGTGGAAAATCAGAGCCCCCACCCCCAGGTCCCTAGACAGTACAGCATCCCTCCCCCCTTGAACGGCTGTGGCCCCATCTCCTGGGGCTTCTACGTGTAGACAGAGGCGGGTGATGGGAGGTGATATGCACAGCTGAGGCGGGTGATGGGAGGTGATATGCACAGCTGAGGGGGGGGTGATGGGAGGTGATATGCACAGCTGAGGGGGGGTGATGGGAGGTGATATGCACAGCTGAGGGGGGTGATGCGGAGCTGATAGGGCACCCCACCTCCTGCCCTTCATAGTGCACACGCCGCCCATGGCTCTGAACTCATTATCTACACAATCTTGTTCGGTTCTTACGGCAATTCCATGAGGTCATAATGATTTTAATCTCACAGAAAAATAAATTCGGGCCAGAGATTTGCATGAGGGAGTGAGGGTTCACACTTAGAGTGACTTGGAAGCCCTCCATGCTAGGTCACCTGGGTCGGGATGGCGGAGGGGTCTGGGAAGGGACACGGACCTACCAGGAGGACTTGGGTCCTCTGGTTTTCTCTTGCCTGGATTCTTTGAATCTCTTCTTTCTCTTTTCTTAGACACTCAAGACACTTCTGTATCTGCTCCTGGAGAGAAAGAGCCTGAACTATTTAAGACAGAAATAACGACTTGTTAAGAGGGGTCATCTCATCCAACCCCCTGCCTCAGGGGCTTTGGCTGCCTAAAGGGTCTTTTTCTCCTTGCTCTCTGAGAATTTTGATCGGAGCTGTCCTCTTTACCTGTGTCAGCACAGGCTGTGACTCGATTTCCCCACCCTACCCTTCCTGTCTTTAGGAAACACTGCGATTTATTTTGTTTCTGGTAAGCTGTCTGTGGGATCTGTCATGAGCTTGATATGCCTTTCTTTGAAAGTATTCCAATTTCTCACTTCTCTCCAGGGGAATGAATTCAAACAACCCTTTCTTGTGAATACAATCAATTTCCTGCATATGATTCCGGAGGAGAGAAGAAACTTGGGTGATGAGAAAACTGTCCATAAATTGTTTTTAGCATTACTTGCTCTAGAAAAGAGTTAGGACGAGGTACACACATGTAAATGTACGTTCAGAAGTACACATGGGACCCTCACCATCGAATGCACACAGACACCCACATTTACTGAAACACTGTGAGAATGACTAAAAAGAGCACAGATTTAATGAAAGATAAAACTGTGCCCCCCGTATGTTTACCCAACCTGCGTGGAAGCGTTCATTTACTCACAGACACGAGCACCCCACAGACATTTAGACACGCAGCCAGGCTGCCCTCCCCCAAACCCCCACGCACACTGACGAACATGCAAACACTCCTGTCTGGACCTCACGTTCCTTCACAAACAAACCCCGGGTCCTGACACACCCGCCTGACCCTGTGTGCACACACACACTCTCAGGTCATGGTCACTTGGTCACTCGCCGCATATTCACCAAGCTCCTGTTACGCGTTGGCCATGAGTTAACAACAAAGAATACGCCTAAACACAAACACCAATCTTGCCACGTAGCTGCGTCGCCCGTGTGCTGACAGAGTTGGGGAGACAGACTCCTACCCTGTAGGGCCGGGCCGCGTCCTCCAGGAAGCGCACAGTGTGGGTCCGGTGCGCCCAG
This sequence comes from Crocuta crocuta, assembly GCF_008692635.1. Lineage (NCBI taxonomy): Eukaryota > Metazoa > Chordata > Mammalia > Carnivora > Hyaenidae > Crocuta > Crocuta crocuta. The sequence goes on from NW_027536466.1 coordinate 418,662, forward strand.
GCCTCTCGGCACAGCACGCAGAGCTGCGTCTCGTCATCCTCGCAGAAGAAGTAGATCTTCTCTCCGTGCTCCCCGCACGAGTCCTCCTCGTCCGGGCCCGGCATGGGCTCCAGCCTGAGGCGCTCGATGTTCTCCACCACACTGGCTAGCTGCCAGTTGGGCCGCAAGCCCGCCAGGCGGAAGGGCTGCTTGCAGAGCGGGCATGCGAGGGCCTCCTCTGGCTCCGGGCCCGGGACCTCACAGTAGCGGGTCAGGCAGCCTCGGCAGAAGTTGTGGCCGCAGTCGATGGTGATCGGCTCCCTGAGGGTGCCTTGGCAGATGGGGCAGCTGACCTCATCCAGCAGACTGCCCACAGAGGCGGCCGAGGCCATGGTGCTGCTGTGCCCGCTGGCTCCTCCAAGTCGCCTTCTCTGCGTGGCTGGGGGAGCCCTAAGGACGCACATTCATCCTCATGGCCGGACACGGGCACGTCTCACACACGCACCGGCACCCTCATGGTCACCTGCACCTGTTGCCCAGAGGCAAGGCATCTGCCTACACGGCCGGGTCTTCTGTCCCTGTCCCAGGCAGCAGATGCACACTGTCCAGGACAGATGGACAAACAGCGGAGGAGACGGGGACGAAGGGCCCACAGCTCCAGAGGTGACCCCAGTTACTCTCTGGGCTGGTGTCCTGAGCTTGGGGTTCAGTGTTCCTTCCCGTCTACCCACACACACGTCAGGGCTGCTATCTCGGCCGCCCAAACTTGACAGAGATAGTCCCTCTGGGGGTGGGAGGGAGACTGAGTCACAGAGCAGAGACACCAGCGCAGCCCCTGCAAGCTGTCCCCAGGGAGATTACAGGTATCAGTGGGCCCAGGCCAGGCAGTTGGCAGGCAGGGCGTGTCGGGACCCAGATAGGGTCATGCCCAGGGGAACGTGGCCCAGGCAGCCTCCCCAGGGATGCCCCCAGTGGCCTGTCACAGGCTTCCAAGGAGGCTGCACTGAACCCCCCATGGGGGAAGACAGAGAAAAACAGCAACAGCCAACATTCATGTAGGGTGACTACACATCCCACACTCCACAGATGCAGGGAATCGGATGAAGAAACGTGATTGTTTGACCGTTACCTGGGCCTGGGGCTCAGGAAGAGGTCCCGGCTGGAGGCCAGGGGAGGAGGCCTGGAGAAGAGGCCAGCAGAGGAGGCCCGGACTGATCCCAGCCCTGCAGTTTTCCAGCTCTGGGACCTCAGGGAAGTCACTGCACATGTCTTCTTCTGTAAAAAGAAAGTAATCATCCCTGTCCCAAAGGGTTGGTATCAGATTGGACACCATAATATGAAAATAGTAAGTCAGCACGAATGTGCTTGTGTCTGTTATCTTCGGGGCTGCGTTTTGTAAATTCTGTCAACACAAGTCATTCACATTGCAGTTTCTTGCCTGGACTTTGCCGCCCTGGACACACCTCAGAGCCAGAGGTTTATGGCTCCCACCTGCCCCGCTGGACAGGGAGCAGAGTCTCCTCCCCAGGGCTCTCCGACCCCATGCTCCAGGGAGTGGTTCCAGGAAACCGTGCCCGGCTCCCCAGCCCGGGAACAGAGAGCAGGCTGACCAGGCTGGGAAATGCTGGGTAACTCGAGGTGCGCTGGAGTTTGAACCCACTCAGCTGAGGGTGGTTCCGGGGAAGCACAGGTGGCTTCCCGTCTCAGCCTCCCGTTGTCTTCCCTCCGTGACTCACGCAAAAGTGACTCATCTCGGGAAAGGGTATTCGTGCGGCCTGAGGCAGAGGCCTCAGTGGACAGGCTGGGGAAGGCACCGTGATGCCCTCAGCCCCTTCCCATGAGGACACATGTCCTGCCTGCAAGGGACCCCCAAAGGACGCAGTGACTGCCACCTGTGGACACACCTTCTGCCGGCTGTGCCTCGTCCCGCCCTCCGAGATGGGGGCCCAGGCCTCCTGCAAGGTCCTGCTCTGTCCACTGTGCAAGGAGAAGGGGCACACGGGCCCTGTCACGGCCCCCGTGCCGCTGGGCACTCTGGAGGAGATGCACTGTGAGGAGCACGGGGAGAAGGTCTGCTTCTTCTGTGGGCATGATGCTGAGCTCCTCTGCACGCGCTGTCGAGAGGGCCCCTCCCACCACACCCACACCGTGGGCTTCTTGCACGGTGCCGGTCAGCCCTCCCAGGTAAGAAGGTGTCTTTACCTCGGGCCGTTTGGGATGGGACAGTGTCCAGTCACACGTAGTGAAGGGAACAGGGTAGAGTTCCCGGTGAAGGGCCATGGCTGTCACATCAGAATAACAAAATAAGGTTTTCTAATAAAGATACAATGTATTTGAAGAACAAAATAAAGTTCATCTAATGATCATCATAGAACCATAGACCTAACAGGAAACACAGTCTTTTTGAACATTCA
>NW_027536467.1:0-200 GCF_008692635.1 Crocuta crocuta
AGGAAGGCTTGGTATCATGAAGGTTTCTATTTCAGTAACAAGGGGAGAAAAAAAGCCTAAATTTTATGTGGAATGTTATCATACTAGGAAGACGACCATGGAGTTTTCTAAGATGAATTTGATCACCCTTATTAATGCCAAGTAATAAGCCATATTATTATGTCCAAGCATAGTTTTTCTGTCCTGGTGATGGTGGACCT
>NW_027536468.1:0-200 GCF_008692635.1 Crocuta crocuta
AAAAAAAAAATAAAGGCAAAGAGAGTCTTGTAATTGGACAATGAAAATACAGCAGGATTTGTTCTATCTTTGGAATTGAATCGGGTGCTAGGAACACACTAGTGGGAGTAATGCCTTCTGCCAACTAGAATCTGCACAGGGTGCCCAGCGGAGGTGGGTGTTTGAGCTGAGTCCAGGTTTTAGAAGGAAGTGTGAGAGAA
>NW_027536469.1:0-200 GCF_008692635.1 Crocuta crocuta
ATCACCCTTGCAGGTGACCTTGAAAGCATGACCCTCAAGCTAAGCATGAGGACACTTTTTGAGAGTTTTATGGCTGTTCACTCTGGGATAGTAGTCCTGGGACATCATTGAAATAATTACAAAACTTTTAAAAACTATTAGGAAGTTCTGACAGTTTTCTGTATGTTGATTTTGTATCCTGCAACTTTGCTGAATTCTTG
>NW_027536470.1:0-200 GCF_008692635.1 Crocuta crocuta
GATATTTTCATGAAAAAGAGCCCAATAAATCTGGACTTATCAACTCATTCACAACTGAGCCGAGGGTTAGAATATCTGAAACAAATCTATATGAGTAATTCTATATGAGCTAGGATCAGAAGCAAGTTGCACTATCCAATTAGCTTAAAAATCACTTCCCAAGAGAACTCTTTCCTGAATAATCGCTCCACGCGATCAGG
>NW_027536471.1:0-200 GCF_008692635.1 Crocuta crocuta
ATCTACAGAATGGACTAAATTTGATTGTTTAAGTACGCCGGTGAGCAGAGGTAATCAGGTCAGTGTTCTGCGGAAAAAAAGAAAAAAACAAAAACAAAAACAAAAACAAAACAAAAAAAACAAAAAAACAAAAAAACAGAAACAAGACAAAAAAAGGGGGGTAAGGGAGGAGGGCAGCTCTCAAGCAGGGATGGGCGTGG
>NW_027536472.1:0-200 GCF_008692635.1 Crocuta crocuta
AAAACTCAATCCAGGGTACTAGTTATGTTAACAACACTGAAATTGTTTTCTTTAGATTTACTTCTATAACAAAAGTATAATTATCAAATTTATCTGAGGTAATTTTGCTACATATAAAATAGTCATATGCATATGTATATACACACATGTATGATTATTTTGTTTCTGCAAAGGCAACTGTAAAACACAAATATATATAT
>NW_027536473.1:0-200 GCF_008692635.1 Crocuta crocuta
AATCGTGGTATTTTGTTCATTGCATCTTTTTTATATTAGCTTTGATTTTTTTTGAAATATTGCACTAAAATATTGTTTATTCTGATTCTGATTCCTGACTTTATTGCCACCTCCTAAAAATTTGCATCTGAGGCAAATGCATCGCTTGCCTCACCCTGGTCCAAGTCCAGCTCTTTGAAGTCCCAGTATCCCTGGGTTCC
>NW_027536474.1:0-200 GCF_008692635.1 Crocuta crocuta
ATACTGGGACATAAAGCAGCCCTCAAAAAATATAAAAGAATTGATATCATACCACGCACACTCTCAGATCACAATGCTATGAAACTCAAAATCAACCACAGAAAGAAGTCTGGAAAACCCCCCAAAACATGGAAGCTAAAGAACACCTTCCTAAAGAACGAATGGGCAAATCAGGCAATTAGAGAAGAAATTTAAAAATA
>NW_027536475.1:0-200 GCF_008692635.1 Crocuta crocuta
GAGTGAGGGAATTACAAAGATCTGGTGTCTCTTAAAGGGATCATGAATGAAATCTGGTTGGAAGTGGTTTGGCCTTCCTGTACTAGTCTAACATAATGGACCTGGAGATATTTCAGGGATAATTTCTTTTCAAACGGAAATTGCACAGACAAAATGAGTAAATTGCCAAGCAGAATACTCACTGGAATTGTCAGCAGTAT
>NW_027536476.1:0-200 GCF_008692635.1 Crocuta crocuta
AAAAGCTGTTCTCAGAGGCCCTGACGCTGGGGCCTCGGAGGAGGCAGTGCGGGCTCCGGGCCTGAGCCGGCTCCTCCTGCCCTCGTAGCCTCAAAGTGGAGTACGACAAGCTGGCGAACGAGAAGACGGAGATGCAGCGCCATTACGTGATGGTGAGAGGCGGCCGCTGGGTGGGGCGGGGGCGGGGCGGGGGTCTGGGG
>NW_027536477.1:0-200 GCF_008692635.1 Crocuta crocuta
AAAAGGGCTTAAGCAGAAGACCATGAAAGTAATGCATTAGAACAAAACAGAGAAAGAATTATTAATCTATTATTGGATCATTATAAAATTTACTTCAAAAATACTAAGAAACTATTCAATTAGATGGCTATTAATCTGGAAACAGTTCAGTTATAACAAATAAAGTGGATTTATTTCCTACTTAAGTAGATTAAAGAGAA
>NW_027536478.1:0-200 GCF_008692635.1 Crocuta crocuta
CCCACTTCTCTGGCTCTCAAAAATAAATAAACGTTAAAACAAAATAAAATAAAAATAAAAGGAAAGGCATCAGGAACATTGGATGTAATGTGTCTTCCTCATGGCCATCTCTTGCCTCTCCCTCTGCAGAAGGATTATTTTGCTATTGGGTTCATGCGGCTACAGATGGGCATTCCATAGCTCTCAAATTTTATTATCTG
>NW_027536479.1:0-200 GCF_008692635.1 Crocuta crocuta
AAATCATGACAAATATCTTAGATGTATTGAAATAATATAAAATTATGCAGAGTCACCTTAAAGAAAAATAGATCATATAGCTTGATACTCAGTTTTTCAGATGTTTGCTTTTAGAAATACATGCATTTTGATACAGTGACCAGAAAAAGTGGTCAGTGTTTCTTTCCATCAAAGGAAATGATTTAATATCTGTTCAAGTT
>NW_027536480.1:0-200 GCF_008692635.1 Crocuta crocuta
AGGAAATCAAAGGCATCAGAACTGGCAAAGAAGTCGTCAAACTTTTACTTTTTGCAGACAACTTGATACTCTACCTAGAAAACCCGACAAGACTCCACCAGAAATCTAGTAGAACTGATCCACGAATTCAGCAAAGTTGCAGGGTACAAAATGAGCGTACAGAAATCGGTTGCATTTTTATCCACCAATAATGAAGCAAC
>NW_027536481.1:0-200 GCF_008692635.1 Crocuta crocuta
AAAGAATGCAGTCATAATGACAACTTGATGTTAGCCCAGTGAGACTTATGTTAGAATTCTGCTCTACAAAATGGAAAGATCATAAACTTGTGTCATTTAAGCCAGAAAGTCTGTGGTAATCTAATTAACATATATAATTATGTATCTCTGGTTACATGTGGTCATTTGCAAAGGAAATAGGTAGGTTTTTAAAAATCACA
>NW_027536482.1:0-200 GCF_008692635.1 Crocuta crocuta
AAAGGGAGAGAAAAGGCAAGGGAAAAAATCCATTAATGAGCTACACGTAGCCATAAAATCTGGAAACATAGGTGAACACACATAATAAAAGGCTTATGGATATAACAATACATGCTATGTTCAATAACATTGCATCTTGTGGTCAGTAGAACGCCTCACATTAGGAATGCTTAGTTCAATGTGATGTGCCAATCCACAGT
>NW_027536483.1:0-200 GCF_008692635.1 Crocuta crocuta
TGTTTGTTGTTTTGCCACTTGCAACATGGATAGATCTAGAGGGCATTATGCTAAATGAAGTGAGTCTGACTGAGAAAGACATATACCATAGGATTTCACTTATATGTGGAATCTAAAAAGCAAATGAATAAAGAAATAGAAAGCAGGATCAGACCTATAAATGCAGAGAACAAACTGAGGGTTGCCAGACAGGAGGAGGG
>NW_027536484.1:0-200 GCF_008692635.1 Crocuta crocuta
AACGCTTCATAGAGAGAAAGAATCTGTCGGCTTTCAAATTACAACTGAGAAGAGCTGATGACATTCAGTACAACTGTTGGTCAACACTGGGCTAGACAGATGTCTCCTTACCCAAAGGTTATTAAGCAGAGAAAGCAACACAAGAGTAATAGCCTGGAGTCAGCCATAGTTTTGAATTCTGTACCAGTAATCCCTGTGTC
>NW_027536485.1:0-200 GCF_008692635.1 Crocuta crocuta
TCACAAACAGAAATAATCTTATGGATAAGAATGTGCTAATAACAGAGGACTTTAATACTCCACCTACCACAATGGATAGATCAACTAGACAGAAAATCACTCAAGAAGCAATGGACTTGAATGACACATTAGACTAGCTGGATTTGACAGATATGTTTAGAACTCTCCATCCCGAGGCCATGGAATTCACTTTCTTCTCA
>NW_027536486.1:0-200 GCF_008692635.1 Crocuta crocuta
AAAAAAAAAAAAAAAAGCTGACTACATGGGCTTTTCAAAGAGCGTGCTTCTGGGGCGCCTGGGTGGGCTCAGTCGGTGGAGTCTCTGACTTTGGCTCAGGTAATGATCTCCTGTTCGTGGGTTCGAGTACCACATCGGACTCGTGCTGACAGCTCAGAGCCTGGAGCCTGCTTCCCAAACCGGGTCTCCCTCTCTCTCTG
>NW_027536487.1:0-200 GCF_008692635.1 Crocuta crocuta
TTAATTAATCTTACTAATCAATAAATAATTTTAATTAAAATTATTTAAAAGTTGAATAAAATAAAATAAAAGTTGAGCAATAGATCTCTAAATAACTGTTCTCAATGAAAGGAGCACATCTCTGGAGAGGTTGTGAGAAGGGATTATAATCCTTTAGAAACAGTCTGAAGACTAAGAGATAATTTAGTTCAGATCTGCCA
>NW_027536488.1:0-200 GCF_008692635.1 Crocuta crocuta
TTGGTGCTCTAACCACCCTTCCTACTAAAAAAGCAGACAGGCCTTTAGTCCATGAGGTTCAAGCAAGCCCTTGGGTCGCATCTTCTCCTTCTCTCCTGACAAATGGGGAGGTGGGCCTGGGGACCCTGAGCAGGCAATCAGAGCACATGCACATAGTTCTGGTGACTCATCTCTTCCCAAGCAGGTAGCAGAGCCCCACC
>NW_027536489.1:0-200 GCF_008692635.1 Crocuta crocuta
ATTTCAAGAAACTAGAAAAAGCACAAATACAAAATCTAACAGCACTCCTAAAGGAACTAGAAGCAGAGCAACAAGAACACCCAAAACCCAGCAGAAGAAAAGAAATAAAAAGATCAGAGCAGAAATAAATAATATAGAATTTTTAAAAAATTGAGCAGATCAATGAAACCAAGAGTTGGTATTTTGAAAAAATAAACAAA
>NW_027536490.1:0-200 GCF_008692635.1 Crocuta crocuta
TTTTGTGTCACAATTGAGGCAGTGCTTCCTCTCTTGACCAAGTAATGTCAGTTCTAAGAATTTATCTTACAGACACACAACAAAGCTATGTACACATGTGGAGGTCTGATGTGGTATTGACGGTAGCAGGGACAATAAAACAAAAATACACATCAATGGATGAAGAGTGAAATGAAGAACAGAAAAGCAAATTGCCCGAG
>NW_027536491.1:0-200 GCF_008692635.1 Crocuta crocuta
CATTATTTAAAATAGTGAAGACGTGGAAACCACCTAAGTGTCCATTAATGGATGAATAGATAAAAAGTTGGTGTATATGTGTGTGTGTGTGCGCATGTGCACAAGTGCATGTGCGCATGCACAGGAATATTATTCAGCCACAAAAAATGAAGAACTGGGGTGCCTGGGTGGCTCAGTCAGTCAAGCATCTGACCTCATCT
>NW_027536492.1:0-200 GCF_008692635.1 Crocuta crocuta
AGCCCTGGAGAAGAAAACAGACAGACAAACACACAGGGAACAAAGTCACACAAACGTACAGTCAAATCCAACAAACACGCAAACCAAAAGGAAACACGAAAAAGTAAAGAGAAAAGAGGGAGGAGTGAAGGCAAATAATAGAAAATAAAAATACATAAAAAATAAAAAAAGAAGAAAAGGAAAGGAAAAAATAAGAAACC
>NW_027536493.1:0-200 GCF_008692635.1 Crocuta crocuta
GCAGATGAAGAAAGACCCCCAGTGAAGTAGTGAGAATCTCTTGACAAATAGACAAAATACTAATGACTAGAAGAGTGAAATATTGTGAAATTAAAACAATGAAACACTGTGTAAACAAAAAGAGGAAAATAATCGAGCACAAAGGGAAAAATATAAGGCTGCTGAAATAAGAAGTTAGTTTCAGTATAGCAGAGTGGCAA
>NW_027536494.1:0-200 GCF_008692635.1 Crocuta crocuta
AATTCTTCTTTCCTGTTCCTGGATCAGTTTGTGTCTTTTTTTTGTGAGCTTCATGTTTTTCTATAATGGTGTCTTGTAAATCACTTATTCTCCTTTCTCCCTCTTCAATCCGTACATTGGAGGCCTCTAATTTCTTATGTATCTCATTTATCACGTTTTTTTAATTCTTCATGCCTATTTTTATTTTCCATTTTGTCTGT
>NW_027536495.1:0-200 GCF_008692635.1 Crocuta crocuta
TTTTGAAAAAATAAACAAAATTGACCAACCTCTAGCCAGGTTTCTCAAAAAGAAAAGAGAAAGCAGACAAATAGACAAAATTATGAATGAAAAAGGACTTATTACAACCAATCCCTCAGACATACAAGCAATAATCAGGGAATACTATGACAAACTATATGCCAACAAAGTAGACAACTTAGAAGAAATGGACAAATTCC
>NW_027536496.1:0-200 GCF_008692635.1 Crocuta crocuta
TTTTCTTTTCTTTTTTCTTTTCTAAATAGGCTTCACCCCCAGTGCAGAGCCCAATGCAGGGCTTGAACTCATCGACCCTGAGACCTGAGCGGAGATCAAGAGTGGGGCACTTAATTGAGCCAGCAGGCTCCCGTACATCACTTTTCAAAACATGGTTTAAATTTTTTTAAATGTTTTATTTATTTCTAGGAGAGAGAGAG
>NW_027536497.1:0-200 GCF_008692635.1 Crocuta crocuta
ACATCAAAGAAACCATGGCTACAGACAGAATGGAAAATAAAAAAAATTAATTAATTAATTAATTAAAATATTTTCTAAAAATAATAAATCAATAAAAATAAATACATAAAAGGGTAAAAATGGTAAATTTTATATTTTATATATATTTCATCACAATAAACATTCAAAGTATAAACCAAAAACTAAAAACATATGGTTAT
>NW_027536498.1:0-200 GCF_008692635.1 Crocuta crocuta
AGAATGTAAAGAATGACATCATGTATCTAAATTGTTGAGGGGAGAGAACCAAAAAGTTTTGAGACTTCAGAATGGGTTCTAATTGAAGTGGCCATCAATTTAATACAGACTTTATATGCAGAATGTTATATACATACACCTAAGGGAAACCACAAATCCAGCACTGATAATATGTACGCAAAAGTAAAGATAAGGAATCC
>NW_027536499.1:0-200 GCF_008692635.1 Crocuta crocuta
TGTTTTTCACAGTGGCTGCACCAGTTGCATTCCTACCAGCAATGCAAGAGGGTTCGTTTTTCTCCACATCCTCATCGACACTTGTTGTTTCTTGTGCTTTTGATTTTAGCCATTCAAACAGGTGTGAGTTGATATCCGATTGTGGTTTTGATTCACATTTCCCTGATGATGAGTGGTGTTGAGCATCTTTTCATGTGTCT
>NW_027536500.1:0-200 GCF_008692635.1 Crocuta crocuta
GAATGTTCAAAAAAAATATTTATTTATAAAAAATACAATGGGATAAGTTTATGCTGAGAAATGCAGCAATAAATACAGTTGAAGGAAACAGAGCAACTCTACATTGATACATTGGCACAAACAGGAAGAGCAGACACACCACCCAGACCTGAATGTCTGCAGGCCCATTTTGTACACGCTCCTTTAGAAACACCACTCTG
>NW_027536501.1:0-200 GCF_008692635.1 Crocuta crocuta
ACATGTAGGTACATAGATCTCACTGTTCATGGGTTCAAGCCCTGCGTCCGGCTCCTCGCTGACAGCACAGAACTCTCTCTCTCTGCCTCTCTCCCTCTCTGCCCCTCTCCTGCTCTCTCTCTTAAAATAAATAAATAAACTTTAAAAAATACATATGTATATATAATACAAATATGTATTTACATTTCCCCCACCAGGGA
>NW_027536502.1:0-200 GCF_008692635.1 Crocuta crocuta
ATTGAAAGAATTCATCACCACTAAACCAGCCCAACAAGAAATCCTGAGGGGGTCTCTATGAGGGAAATGGTACAAGGAACGCAAGGTACTAGAGATACCACTACAAGCATGAATCCCACAAACGACACAGTGACTCTAAACCCATATTTTTCAAAAATAACACTGAATGGAAATGGGCTGAATGCTCCAATCAAAAGACA
>NW_027536503.1:0-200 GCF_008692635.1 Crocuta crocuta
ACCCCACCTCCTCCCCACCCTGCCCTCAAAATTCTATGCTAAAACATTCACATTTTCTAGCTAAAGCACTGTCAGGTAAGCAAGGAGATACAACAAATACTGCCATCACTCACTTCCTCCGTGGGCAGAGCCCACGACAGTGCTGACAGGGGCCCAAGCCACCCCCCTCCCAACTTAAAAAAATAAAAAGGATAAAACAA
>NW_027536504.1:0-200 GCF_008692635.1 Crocuta crocuta
ACCCGGGGTAAAGACTGTGCACTTCCAGACCTCAGCTTTGGGAAGTCAGGATGGCACAGGGCCAAGCTGGAGGGGAAGGCAGGATTGTCTCAGGGAGGACCACAAGGAGGTGGCAGTTGTCTTGGGAAATGGGACTGAAGCGTAACAGAGTTGAGGATTTCCAGGAATAATCAGTGTGAAGGAATCTTCACAAGTGAAGA
>NW_027536505.1:0-200 GCF_008692635.1 Crocuta crocuta
ACCTTACCATCTGCAACAACATGGATGGAGCTAGAGAGTAAGTGAAGTAAGCCAGAGAAAGACAAATACCATATGATTCCACACACATGTGGAATTTAAGAAACAAAAACATGAACAAAGGAAAAAAGACAAACCAAAAACAGACTCTTAACTACGCAGAACAAACTGAGGGTTACCGGAGGGGAGGTGGGTGGGTGGAT
>NW_027536506.1:0-200 GCF_008692635.1 Crocuta crocuta
AAGCGAAAGCCGAACGCTTAACCGACTAAGCCACCCAGGCGCCCCGGTGGTGGTTAATTCTGTAGATCGATCCTCATGAGCACATGATGCCTGCTAGTTTATGGGGTTTGTGCTGAAGAGCAGGGCAGGTCTCCAGGAAAGGGTCTATTGTGATAGTGAGGAATGGATTCAGGAGACCAGTAAGGAGGCCCTGCATTCAT
>NW_027536507.1:0-200 GCF_008692635.1 Crocuta crocuta
ACTAGTGTTTCTGAATGCTAAGAACTAGAAAACAAAGACCCCCCCCACCCCCAAACTCCATCACCAACCAACCAACCAAACAAACAAAACAGCAATATAGCAATGAAAGCTACCTTTCCAGTCTTGGCAGATGTGCATGTATCTTGCCTCAAGCATGGACACAGTTTTCTACATTTCTCTGTACACACAGCTTTTTAAAA
>NW_027536508.1:0-200 GCF_008692635.1 Crocuta crocuta
ACTAGGTAACATGTATTTAATTTTATAATGTCTCGATAAGGTAGCTATTATATGATTATTATCTCCATTTTGCAGACGACAAAACAGAGGCAGAGAGAGTAAATGGCTAACAATCAGTGGAGTGAGTATTCAAACTCTGAAAGCTGACCCTAAAGCCCTCAGCCCTAGATTCTATGCTATAATGCTAAAAAGCTAACACA
>NW_027536509.1:0-200 GCF_008692635.1 Crocuta crocuta
ACCCAGCAACGGAACCTCAAAATACATGAAGCAAAACATGGGAGGGTTGAAGGGAAATATAGTTTAATAAAGGTCGGAAATTTCAGAACCCTACTTCAGTAGTGGATGGAATGACTAGACAGAAGAACGTCAAGGAAATACGTGACGTGAACACCCTAAACCACCTAGACCTAACAGACTTACAAAGCATTCTACCCTAC
>NW_027536510.1:0-200 GCF_008692635.1 Crocuta crocuta
ACTTCTGACTTCTTTGAACCATAATTATTTCTTTAAAGCTCTTATCTCCAAACGTGGTCACATGGGGAATGAGGGCTTCCACATATGAATAGGACTAAAACAATTTAGTCCATAACAGAAGACAACTACTAAGCACCTACTGGGTACTAATACCTTACAAAAGACAGAATCTCTCTCAACTGCCCTGGAAGGAAAAAGCT
>NW_027536511.1:0-200 GCF_008692635.1 Crocuta crocuta
ACTGGGACCATCGGCCCAGGGATGAGGTTTGCACAGTTTTACAAGTGACATTTTCCTTGTCTTGAGAACAAAGCAATGTACGAAAGTCAAGTTTTCTTTATTATTAAGTTCAGCTTTTCTTTCTTCTTTTTTTTTTACTTTTTAAAATGTTTTTCTTTATTTTGAGAGAGAGGGAGAGAGAAAAAGCGTGAGCAGGGGAT
>NW_027536512.1:0-200 GCF_008692635.1 Crocuta crocuta
ACTCCTATGTTTATAGCAGCACTATCAACAATAGCCAAAGGATGCAAAGAGTCCAAATGTCTGTCACATGAAGAATGGGTAAAGATGTGATATTTATATACAGTGGAATATTTCTTACCAATCAAATAAAATCTTTCCATTTGTAACAACGTGGATGAAACTAGCTAGAATGTATTATGCTAAGAGAAATCAGTCAGTCA
>NW_027536513.1:0-200 GCF_008692635.1 Crocuta crocuta
ATAACAACCGGGGGCGCAGCCCAGGTAATAAAGGAATATGCTTCTATCTAAACAACGCTTCCACATCAATAAAACAGGCGTATTAATGCCTTTTGCACCTGACTCAGTCTTGTTATTTCTTCTTTGGAGTTACTGTTTCTGTAAATCCAACCTGAAAGAAAAGAGAGGAAGACTAAAGAGAAATGGTTTGAAAACCTACC
>NW_027536514.1:0-200 GCF_008692635.1 Crocuta crocuta
TTGCTTTGTGACTTCCTCTTTGTCCTTCAAATTACTTCTTACAATGGAAAAAATCCAGACCTCATACAGTACTCTTAATTTTCTCAGAGTTCTAGTTTTTAAATTTTGTTTAATGTTTTACTTATTTCTGAGAGAGAGACAGCATGAACAGGGGTAGGTCAGAGAGAGAAGGAGACACAGAATCTGAAGCAGGCTCCAGG
>NW_027536515.1:0-200 GCF_008692635.1 Crocuta crocuta
ATATCCTGCTTCCTCAAACTTACTTTTTGTCCCACAGGATATTTAGTTTTGACTTTTTTAAAAATTTGTGGATTTCTGTGACATTGGAAATCCAACCAAAATTCCTGAATTTTTGTCTTTGTTCAACATCTATTCCAAACCTCAAGAATCATAAGTTACACAGCAAAGATACGGCAACATCTGTTCTTCACTTAGCCCTC
>NW_027536516.1:0-200 GCF_008692635.1 Crocuta crocuta
TTCCATATAACACCCAGTGCTCATCCCCACAAGTGCCCTCCTTCACGCCCATCACCCCCCTCCCCTACCCCCACCCCCACAGCCCTCAGTTTGTTCTTGGCATTCAAGAGTCTCTCATAGCCATGTTTAAAAAGTAATTAAGCTTCTTTTATTTTAATTTCTTTTAATGTTTTATTTATTTTTGAGAGAGAGAGAGAGAC
>NW_027536517.1:0-200 GCF_008692635.1 Crocuta crocuta
GTCCAAGAATGCACCCATATATCTATGATCAATTGATTTCTGACAACAGTGCCAAGACCATTCCACGGGGAGAGGATAGTCTCTTGGACAAATGGTGATGGGACAACTGGATATCTACATGAAAAATATAAAGTTGGAGCCTTCCCTGACTCCATATAAAATGTTCAACTCACAATGGAGCATAGATGTGATCTATGAGG
>NW_027536518.1:0-200 GCF_008692635.1 Crocuta crocuta
ACGCTGTCTCTCTCTCTCTCCTAGAAATAATAAAAAAAAAAAAAGCTAGAGTACCTGTACTTATATCAGACAAACTGGACTTTAAAGTAAAAGCACTAACAAGGGATGAAGAAGGGCATTATACAATAATTACAAGGTCTATCAATCGGGAAGAGCTAACAATTATAAATTTCTATGCACCGAATATGGGAGCATCTAAA
>NW_027536519.1:0-200 GCF_008692635.1 Crocuta crocuta
ATCTGCAGAGAAATGTAAGATCCCATTCCAAGAAGGTGGAGAAAGGAGTGAGTCTCCCTGCCTAGTCCTAGAAGTTCCTGATTCTCCAATTCCCGCCAGATCGGGATAGGCACGTGGCTCAAAAGAAAGCTGCTTTCAGAAGAAAGAAGCCCTGTCCCAGCACTCTGTGACTAGAGTGACGTTGGGAAGCCTCACCGTGG
>NW_027536520.1:0-200 GCF_008692635.1 Crocuta crocuta
ATCGGGGGTGGGGGTGGGGGTGGGGGGAGTTGCGGCGTCAGACCCGTGGATATGACAAGGTCAGATAAAGGAGGGATGGATGGAGAAGGAAGCTCGGGGCAGTGGGCAGCTGGGTGAGAAGGTCCCAGATTGCTGGAGGCAGGAAGCTGCAAAGACCCTGCAGGATAGTGCAGTCGCAATCGGGGTGAGCGAAGGTCTGG
>NW_027536521.1:0-200 GCF_008692635.1 Crocuta crocuta
AATAACAGGATCCATGTTGAGGATTATTGTAAAAGGTCTTTTCAATAGGCTATTGTGAATATTTAGTAAGTTAATATTTGTAAAGGACTGTGGCACATATTAAGCACTTATTAACTTTAAGTATTTTTTCCCCAAGATATGACTTAATTCTTCCATGGAAGGAGTCTGAGCGCAATTTTAGGGTCGTTAATACATTTCAC
>NW_027536522.1:0-200 GCF_008692635.1 Crocuta crocuta
ATCAATAAATTATTTAAAAAATAAACGTGATGATTTGTGAATGTGCCTTAATTATAACTGATCCTGGGGTGCCTGTATCTCTGAGATAGAGAGAGAGAGAGAGAAGAGAGAGAGCGAGCAGGTGGGAGAGGGGCAGAGAGAGGAAGACGTAGAATCACATATAGGTGGATTAGGAGGAAGTTAACGGAGGACGATGCGGG
>NW_027536523.1:0-200 GCF_008692635.1 Crocuta crocuta
ATTCTGTGTCTCCCTCTCTTTCTGCCTCTGCCCTGCTCACACTCTCTCTCTCAAATAAATAAATAAATATTAAAAAATTTAAAAATATATAGATATATATAAATCAAGAGATTTACTAAGAGGCAGAAATAAAGAAAAAGCACAGAACACCAATCTTTAGGGAACACATTTATTTTGATTTTTCTGAAAATATCAGGAAC
>NW_027536524.1:0-200 GCF_008692635.1 Crocuta crocuta
ATTCGGGTTTTTCTTGCCATTGACCCACAATGCACATGACCTGAGAAACGAGCACCCAGCAGTCAAATACAGGACACTGAGGAAAGGGGCCGTAATGACACTGGGATGAGGCCTACTTTTAGCCCTGAGGAGTTCATGGAAGTATTCTCTTCCTTCATGCCAGCTATGTGTCCTGTAGTGAAACTTCTTTTTTTTTTTTT
>NW_027536525.1:0-200 GCF_008692635.1 Crocuta crocuta
GCAATAAAACAGCCTCTGTCTGAACAGGAGTGGGCAGAGAATCCACATTTCCATTAGCTTCTAGGGAGTCCCCAGTGGAAGTTAGGATTAGGTGTGAGAGAACCCAGAGGCTTGCCAGGGAAAGGGATGCTAGGACAGGTGACCATGTTTGAGAGACAGAGTGCTATAATATACCCTGTGGAGTTAGGAAGAGAATGTGG
>NW_027536526.1:0-200 GCF_008692635.1 Crocuta crocuta
ACACTGCCCTGCTTTCTAGACCTGTGCATCCAGCTGTTCACAGAAGAAACCAGAAGATGAAAATAAAGCAGCTGGAAGAAGAGAGAGCAGCCCTAAGTGTGAAGCTCCAGAATTCCCTGCTGGAAGGGAGTCCCAGGTTCGTGCAGTGCTTGAGGAGGTGGTGCTTGGCCTGGGAGGTTCTGGTGAACTGAGATGCCAGG
>NW_027536527.1:0-200 GCF_008692635.1 Crocuta crocuta
ATTCTGTGTCTCTGTCTCTCTCTGCCCCTCCTCTGCTCTCTCTCTCTCTAAAATATAAACATTAAAAGTTTTTTAATAAATTAAAAAAATAAAAAATATTTAAAATGTTTGTTACCAAAAAATAACAAAATATGCATGAGCTCTTTAAAAGAAAATTATAGAGGAGAGGGCAAGATGGCGGAGAAGTAAGGAGCTCCGTA
>NW_027536528.1:0-200 GCF_008692635.1 Crocuta crocuta
ATGTACTATATAATTTACATTTTATGTAATTATTGATATATTTAGGCTTAGATCTGCAACTTTATTTTTCTTTCTGCATATTCTTTGTGGGTTTTTTTTTCTGTCTTCCTGTTAGTTACTGGAACATGTTCCACTGGATTTTCATTTTGATTTCGCAAGTATTTTAGAGTGTATCTCCTAGTATACTTTGTAGTCATTCT
>NW_027536529.1:0-200 GCF_008692635.1 Crocuta crocuta
GATGTGAGGCAGGTCCAGGCCCTGAGCTCTCAGGACAGAGCCAGATGTGTGGCTCAAGTTTGTGAACTGCTAGATCATGAATGAGCTGAAATCAGATGTTCCACCGACTGAGACACCCAGGTGCCCAAAAAGGAGGGCAAAGATATTTTATTTAATTTTATTTTTTAAAATATTTTTATTTATTTCTAGGAAAGAGAGAG
>NW_027536530.1:0-200 GCF_008692635.1 Crocuta crocuta
TTTCTTGTAGGGCTGGTTTAGTGGTGATGAATTCTTTCAATTCTTATTTACTTGGAAAGACTTTTATCTCTCCTTCTATTCTGGATGACAGGTTTGCTGGTAGAGGATTCATGGCTACATATTTTTTCTTTTCATCACATTGAAAATCTCCTGCGATTCCTTTCTGGCCTGCTAAGTTTCAGTAGATAGGTCTGTCACCA
>NW_027536531.1:0-200 GCF_008692635.1 Crocuta crocuta
ATGTCTCTGGTACCATGTGTTTCTTGCAACGTTCCCTCATAGAGTCCCCGTCAGGATTCTTGTAGCACTGCTTTAGTGCTAACGAGTAAGGCCAGCTGACCCCACCCCACCCCCTCCCAGGGATGGGGGGCGCCGGGGGCCTCCACTTATTCTATACCTCTCATGTCTCTTCACTGTGCCAGACTAGAGTCAAGCTCAAC
>NW_027536532.1:0-200 GCF_008692635.1 Crocuta crocuta
CCCCTGGAAGGCTCTAGGAATGTCATCTCCCCATAGATCTTTGTGACTTAGGGCAGCATGTCCAAAGAGAGAGTGAGGTGAGCAGAGGCTGCCAGCAGGACCCTGCAGGCAAAGCTGGTATCAACTCCTGCTTCACCTTTGCAAGTCATTTACCTTCCTTCCTCTTAGAGCCTGTTTCCTTACATTGAGAGCAGGGTGGC
>NW_027536533.1:0-200 GCF_008692635.1 Crocuta crocuta
ATGGCCCTTACAGCAGCAGGTTAGTGACCGGGACGGCGCGGGGCTGCGGCCGCCGCGGGGGCTCCGGGCTCTGTTGGGGGCTGGAGCCGTGGGGGTAGGCGGTGGAGCGGGGCTTTGGAGTGGGAACGGGGGGTTGGGTGCTTGAGGGAAATGAGTAAGCAAGAAAAATCTAACTAAGTAAATGCCCCGGCCTCCGGTTC
>NW_027536534.1:0-200 GCF_008692635.1 Crocuta crocuta
ATGGGACTGAGCCTTTACCCTGTGGGATTGGATGCCATCTCTAAGTAGATGCTGTCAGAATTAAATTGTAGGACATAGCTGGTGTGGCAAAGAATTGGTTATTGGTGTGTGCCGAAGCCTGCAACAAACCCCTAAGCGAGCAGGGTTTTTTTTAATGTGTTTGGCCAAAGCCTTCCCGGAGCTCAGACCTAGCTATGGAG
>NW_027536535.1:0-200 GCF_008692635.1 Crocuta crocuta
AGACAGAAATTAGAGTCCTCAACACTGCCTGGAGGAACACAAAATGGTGCAGCCATTGGAAACCATCAGAGTTGCCATCAACGCAGCATCTCTACTCCTAGGTATCTATCTATACCAAGAAATTGAAGACATAGGTCCACACAAAAACTTGTATATTAATGCTCACAGCAGCATTATTCAAAATAGCCAAAATTCGGGGC
>NW_027536536.1:0-200 GCF_008692635.1 Crocuta crocuta
AGACCCCGAGTTCCCACAGAGCCCTGTGGACCTGCGTCCTGCGCACGTGTGGGGGGAGGGCCATGCGGGAGAGCCAGCCTGGGGTCTGCCGTGTGGACCTGCGTCCTGCGCACGTGTGGGGGGGGCATCGGGGAGAGCCAGCCCGGGGTCTGCCATGTGGACCTGCGTCCTGCACACGTGTGGGGGGGCCATCGGGGAGA
>NW_027536537.1:0-200 GCF_008692635.1 Crocuta crocuta
AGCACACCCCCGGTGCCGCCGGCCACCCTCCGTGACACACTGCCACGGAGTCCCTTCGCCGCGAGGACAGCGCTTCCGGCCAGCTGGCTTCGCGCACCCCACTTCGGAAGGTCGCGCCCCGCACCCGGGGGAAGCAAAGGAAATGAGAGCGGCGCGACTCGCACCCCGACCCCTCGCGCGCCCGCGCCTCACAGACAGCT
>NW_027536538.1:0-200 GCF_008692635.1 Crocuta crocuta
AGAGCCATCAGCACCCCTCTTATGCCATTCTTAAATGCCATCCAGGAAGAGGCAGCCAATGTGAAACAAGCCTATGCTTCCATAGATAAGAACCAGAAAACAACAGTACTTCGAAATTAAAACGGAGTCTCCAAATAATAAGATGAAAATGAGTTCTAAAAGAAACACTGAAGACCAAGTTAAAGATCTGGGAAGAAAAA
>NW_027536539.1:0-200 GCF_008692635.1 Crocuta crocuta
GGGTTTGAGCCCCGCGTCGGGCTCTGTGCCGACAGCTCAGAGCCTTGAGCTGCTTCAGATTCTCTCTGTCTGTCTGTCTCTCTCTGCCCCTCCCCCCTCATGCTCTGTTTCTTTTTGTCAAAAATGAATAAATGTTAATAAAAGTTTAAAAAGGGGAAATTTGGACACAGAAAGACATGCATGCAAGGAGAGCACCAGTG
>NW_027536540.1:0-200 GCF_008692635.1 Crocuta crocuta
TGCTTTGCCCGCCACCTCCTCCAGGTCCCCGGGGAGCCCTGGCGGGGGGAGTGGGTGACACCTGCGGCTTTCCCGCTTCTGCTCCTGAGTGGCTGTGGGAGCCCGGCCCAGTCCATCAAAGGAGATGCAGGGTCCTTCCCAATCGGAAGATCTGCTCTCAGGACACGGAGCACTCCAGGCTCACCTCGGGCCATGAACCC
>NW_027536541.1:0-200 GCF_008692635.1 Crocuta crocuta
AGAGGTGTCAAAAGCAGGCTGGCCTGGGGAGGCTGACTGAGGAATGGTCAGAGCCGGGAGCTGCTTCAGATTCTGTGTCTCCATGTCTCTGCCCCTCCCCTGCTCACACTCTGTCTCTCAATAAAAATTTTTACATAAAAATAAATAAATATGTATTTATTTTTGAGAGAGAGAGAGACAGCGTGTGAGCAGGGGAGGGG
>NW_027536542.1:0-200 GCF_008692635.1 Crocuta crocuta
TTCAAGAGTCTCTCATGGTTTTCCTCCCTCCCTCTCCCCAACTCTTTTTCCCCTTCTTTTGCCCCATGGTCCTCTGTTAAATTTCTCCTGTTCCACCTGTAAGTGAAAACATATGGTATTTGTATTTCTCTGACTAACTTATTTCACTTAGCATCATACCCTCTAGTTCCATCCATGTTGCTACACATGGCCAGATTTCA
>NW_027536543.1:0-200 GCF_008692635.1 Crocuta crocuta
GGATTTAATTCCTATCCTTCTCAAGCTGTTCTAAAAACAGAAGTAGATGAAAGGTTTCTGGACTCAATCTATGAAACCAGCATTACCTTGATTCACAAACCAGACAGAGGTTTGTCTGTCTAAACCCCACTAAAAAGAAGAATTACATGTCAATTACCCTGATGAACATGGATGCAGATATTCTCAACAGGATACTAGCA
>NW_027536544.1:0-200 GCF_008692635.1 Crocuta crocuta
AGTTCTCAGATTATCCCTGACAGTGTTCGCTGGCGCCGGGTCATAGCCCCAACTTAACGCTTGCCCGTCTGTCAACTGTGCTTGGAGATGCCCGCGGCAGATCGGGTACCAGATGTCTGGCTCGCCCAGAACACGGATGTTCACAGCCTCACAAACACGAGAAGTTTGTAACTCCAACTTTTGTTTTTCCTTAAAACTAC
>NW_027536545.1:0-200 GCF_008692635.1 Crocuta crocuta
AGTGCTGTCATTAGGGAAAGGCAAGAAAGGGTTTCAGGCTTGCCGTCCCCCCTTAGTGCTTCTCAGCTGTCTATTGGACCCACACCTGAGTGTGCAGATCTGATCGCTCTCTTGAAAGGGCCCGGCTCATTCTGGAAGCTTCCATTGGCCAAAACCTCTGGACACTCAAACAGATGGGAGTGGAGGGGACGCCATTCCCT
>NW_027536546.1:0-200 GCF_008692635.1 Crocuta crocuta
AGTGGAGGGCTTGAGTTCACCCAAAGTGGGGCTCCTTCTCACCTGAAGTGGGGATCAAGCTCACCCGATGCAGGGCTCATGCTCACC
The DNA here is from genome assembly GCF_008692635.1 of Crocuta crocuta. Taxonomy (NCBI): domain Eukaryota; kingdom Metazoa; phylum Chordata; class Mammalia; order Carnivora; family Hyaenidae; genus Crocuta; species Crocuta crocuta. The sequence continues at coordinate 88 of NW_027536546.1, forward strand.
CAAAATGGGGCTTGAGCTGACCCGTTGCAGGACTTGAAGTCATGAACCATGAGATCATGAGATGAGCCAAAGTCAGATGCTTAAAACACTGAGCCACCCAGGCACCCCGACAA
>NW_027536547.1:0-200 GCF_008692635.1 Crocuta crocuta
AGGGAGTGAGCTCCCCGCTCCCTCACACAGGCCGGTAACCCCGCCCTCGGGACGGGTCCGGAGCCCCCCCCCCTCCCCGCAGGAAGCTGGTCTGGAAGAGCGGGAGGGCGCTGGCCTGTGAGTCAGAGAGGCCTGTGGTGGTGCCCTGCCCTCGCCGACCGCGGGAGGTGTGGCCTCTTCACCCCCCCCCCCCCCCCCCG
>NW_027536548.1:0-200 GCF_008692635.1 Crocuta crocuta
AGCTCAGGTTTGACATGATCTGCTGTGCTTAAGTGTCCAAAGTCATTCAGCTAGGAAGGAAGATGGCAGATCCAATAGTTTCGCTCAGTATTTTGGATTCTTTGTCCTTCTCACTACATTGACTACTCCTAAGCACAGAATTCCTAACTTGGATCTGGCATTTGCAGGGTTTGTGAAGATTCAGGCCAGGGAAGTAATGG
>NW_027536549.1:0-200 GCF_008692635.1 Crocuta crocuta
CAAAAAGGAATAGTCTCACACTCCACTGTTTTCTAACTGAACTACGGAAAGTGTATGCAAAAATTCTTTGCTGGAGCACTGAAAGAGAGGGAGAGTACACTGAAAGGAGCATGAGCCAACACGATGAGAAACACCGCCCAGTCACATTAATACACCAACAAGGAATGCTGTGCCTTGAGGAACCTATGGAGCAAAACACT
>NW_027536550.1:0-200 GCF_008692635.1 Crocuta crocuta
CAAAAAGGAAGGCTTTTTAGAGAAGGAATCAGACCCAAATGAAAATAAAAGATCTTAAGTCTTGCGTGGACTGTGATAGTCAAAACCCAAGATTAAAGGCATAGTTAGAAATGTTGGGAACATCATTCGAATGGTGAAGCCGTCCTTCATGTGAAAGAAAGCCACATGCACAGAAAATCTGCCTCGCAGGACTGGTTGCA
>NW_027536551.1:0-200 GCF_008692635.1 Crocuta crocuta
AGGCTACATCTGAATAGATTTAGGATTACTAATATTCTAAGAATGTGGAACCACAAAGAACTGAAAAATAGGATTTTTTTTTTCCTGATTGGGGATCACTTGCAAACTCACTTTCAACCTTTGTCATCTGGTTCTTGCCTTCTCCCCTCAATCCCATGCCACCTCTGCCCCTTAAGGAAATGGGTTTCCTTTCCGCGTTG
>NW_027536552.1:0-200 GCF_008692635.1 Crocuta crocuta
CAAACAGAGCTTAACTCGGCCCAGACCTGAAGTGGCGACAGACCAGGGTGCGAGGCCGCGGACGGCCAGAGGCGTGCGTACCCTCAATGCAGTCTAGTTGTGGCTTAAGGGGCACGCGCGGACCACGTGCTCCGCAGCCCTGTGCATGCGTCCCGGCCTGGGGTCAGTCGTGGGGCCCTTGCTTTCTCGTCCAGGACTCA
>NW_027536553.1:0-200 GCF_008692635.1 Crocuta crocuta
CAACAAATTAATAAGGGATCTAGGATTCTCAGAAAAGGGAGCATTTTGAGATCTCCAGTTATAAAGATCACTAGTGGCAAATGGCCAGTAGTGGTGTGGCTGATTGCCTTGGGCATCAAGGGGGCCCGTGGCCCTCAGGGGGAGGACAGTGAAGCCAGGTCCTTCCGGGGTCGCGCCACGGCGGCTCCTTGTCCTCTGGG
>NW_027536554.1:0-200 GCF_008692635.1 Crocuta crocuta
CAACTGACTCAGGGAAACAAGACACAAACAGTTATGGACAAGGGTGAAGAGAATATGGACAACAAAAAAATTAGGTGGGGTGTTTCACACATAATATCAAGAAGTTAATGTTTCTTTCATTTCCTCAGTTCCCAGAATGTGGACATTTCAACCTCAGTATTGGATGAAGTGACATGATCTGGGTAAGGTGAATGTATTAG
>NW_027536555.1:0-200 GCF_008692635.1 Crocuta crocuta
CAAGGCCAAAATGAAAAAGGAAGCAGCACTTAGCGGGGAGCAGGATGGAGAAACCCTCAGCACAATGGGTAGGAAGTCAGAGCGGGCCGGGGTTCTAGAACCCTCTGGGCGCCAAGGCATCGGACACACCTTGGGCCAGGTGTGAGGAAGCGCAGGCCGGCGTGTGCGAGCCGGCGTGTGCTGGGGGAGGGCCAGCGGGG
>NW_027536556.1:0-200 GCF_008692635.1 Crocuta crocuta
TGCAATCCTTATCAAAATAACACCAGCATTCTTCACAGAGCTAGAGCACAATAATCCTAAAACTTGTATGGAACCAGAAAATTCCCTGAATGGCCAAAGTAATGTTGAAAATGGAAACCCAAGCTGAGGCATCACAATCCCCGACTAGCTGTATGACAAAGCTGTAATCATCAAGGCAGTATGGTATTGGCACAAAAACA
>NW_027536557.1:0-200 GCF_008692635.1 Crocuta crocuta
GACATATGAAGACAGGTCCTAAGATGTATATACTTTTTCATATTATTCAAAATTAGTTGAAACACATCCTACTTATGGGAAAATGAACATTAAAAGTATAATTTATTCATGAAGCCTATCATATTTTGAAGCGTGCAGAGCATGGCAGTCAGTAGGATGTCAAGTAAATCTGACTTGGAGAAGATGAAGGGTCAGCTCTG
>NW_027536558.1:0-200 GCF_008692635.1 Crocuta crocuta
CCCTTCTTGACTGGGCATTCGTTTGGTTTCTGTATATCACTGACTATTTTCCCAAGACCTATAAAATTATTTGAGTGAGACTGTAGCCTTTTTGTCCCATTATTTTTTTGTGAGGGATTGGAAGTATTAAGCTTCTTATTATAACATCACGCTCTGCCCTTGCCAAGATGATAGATTTACACTGATCTTATAAATGTCAA
>NW_027536559.1:0-200 GCF_008692635.1 Crocuta crocuta
CACTGAAAGTCCCTGTAGAGTTAGATAGATAACCATCTGAAGCCCATCTGTCTAAAATAAATTAAGGGTAATAATTCAGGAGTGGGGAATAAGTTAGAAACTCCAGAAGTCCGATTCCTGCTCTTTGTCCTTTGCCGCCATCTTCTTTGAATCCATATTGTGTTCCACGTGTCACGCTGGTAGCGAGACTTTGTGGAAGC
>NW_027536560.1:0-200 GCF_008692635.1 Crocuta crocuta
CAGACGCTTAACCAATAGAGCCACCCAGGTGCCCCTTAACTCGTGCTTTGAATGTCACTCTGCCTATGCTGCAGAACCATCCAAGGGTTGGCAGCACCCAGATTTGGGGTCTCTTATGGTTCCCTCCACTGAGAGAAATTTGGGCTCCCAGAAGGGTAGCTGGTGCCAATGGCCAGTGCAGAAGGCATAGGACAGCGTGG
>NW_027536561.1:0-200 GCF_008692635.1 Crocuta crocuta
CTGAGCTAGCTGTCAGCACAGAGCCCAATGTGGGGCTTGAACCTAGAACGTGAGATCATGACCTGAGCTGGATGCTTAACCAACTGAGACACCCAGGCGCCCCAAGACATTTGGTTTTTGATGAAAAAATTCCATAATGCAATGGATCAAGATTGGAGTTTAGTGGCAGATAAATGAACCAGTCAATCCTCTCTCCACCC
>NW_027536562.1:0-200 GCF_008692635.1 Crocuta crocuta
CCAGAAAAGGATGGGAGCCTTTTCTCAGAGAATGACAGAAATCCAGCAGTATGTTTACGTGGTCGCATGTTTTGGTAAAATTTGCAAAAATGTTTTAACTGTTACTGGGTAATTCTTCTCTCTTTCCACTACAGTCTCCTCTGTAATTTTGATTCTATCAGAGGTTACTGGAGTAGCCAAGCACATTTTGGGGTTAGAGC
>NW_027536563.1:0-200 GCF_008692635.1 Crocuta crocuta
TTTTTTCCTGGTAAAGCTCAAATAAAGAAGATAGCACTTTTGCTGCTCACTTTGTGACCAAAAACATCCTGTCAAATGTTCATGTGGGAGGGTTAATTCCCCCATATGCTCCCGCTCAGAAGTGGACAGCATGAGGAGAAATAGGGAGGGAAATACATGCTTCTAACCTCTGCTTGATTGTATCTTCTTAGTCCTTAAAC
>NW_027536564.1:0-200 GCF_008692635.1 Crocuta crocuta
CCCCCAGCCCCGGCCCCCCAGCCCCCGCCCGGCTCCCCGGAGCCAGCCTTCCGGGCTTTGGGGTGCCGAGCCCCGAGCCTGCTGCCAGCTCGCGCTGAGAGCTCCCGGGGCCCCCTCCTCCCCCAGGGGCGGGGAGCAGGCGCGCGCGACGCCCCGGTGCTAGTTCAGGTCATCACTTTCCCCGCACAAATCCACGGAGG
>NW_027536565.1:0-200 GCF_008692635.1 Crocuta crocuta
CCCCTCCCCCGCCTGCTCCCAGCCCTCAGTCTCGCGTCTCCTCCCAGAGCCCCAGCCGGGTGACCGGTGTGTCCCACCCCTCTGCGATGGAGGCCCCGAGGTCTGGACAGTCCGGCCGACCAGCGTCTTTTGACACGGAGCCAGGGGTCTCCGGCCAGCCTGACACTGACCCACTCCTGTGCCCTCCTGTGCCCGGCTGT
>NW_027536566.1:0-200 GCF_008692635.1 Crocuta crocuta
CCCTTAGAGATCATTTCTTATTTCACAGGAAGAAGAAATAACTTTTCGAAGCAGTTAATTTATCTGACCAACATTTACCACTGACCGTGCCAGTAACTACTTAAGGGATTTTCGTATATCGATTTGTTTCAACTACACTATAGCTGGGGACAAACGTGTTATTAATACTATTTGTAGATGAGGAAATTAAGTTGCCAAGA
>NW_027536567.1:0-200 GCF_008692635.1 Crocuta crocuta
CCCGACACTCACCAGGCGGATGAAGCCGAAGCCGCGGTCGCGATTGATGAAGACCTCGCTGGGCTCGCCGTAGCGCTCGAAGAGCCTCTTGAAGTCCTCCTCCGTGATGTCCGTGGGCAGGTTCCCCACGAAGAGGCGGCAGCGCTGCGTGTACGTCTTCTCGCCCGGCTTCAGGAAGCTCTTGATGTCGATGGTGAAGC
>NW_027536568.1:0-200 GCF_008692635.1 Crocuta crocuta
CCCGAGCCCCAGTTAAAACAGTGGGATGCTTAACCAACTTAACTCACCAATAGCTGCCCAGGGGCCCCTAGTTTTAAAAGCTATGGTCACTACATATTACATAAAACTTCTCTTTTGTAACCATTTTTCGTTGTCTCATTCAGTGGCGTTAAGTACACACCCAGCGTTGTACAGCCGTCCTCACCAGCCGTCTCCAGAAC
>NW_027536569.1:0-200 GCF_008692635.1 Crocuta crocuta
TCTGTAGGATTCATGCTTGTAGTGGTGTCTCTAGTATCTTGCGTTCCTTGCAACATTTCCTCAGAGAGGCCCCCTTAGGATTTCTTATAGGGCTGTTTTAGTGGTGATGAATTCTATCAATTTTTCCTTTATTTGGGAAGATTTTTATCTCTGCCTCTATTCTGAATGACAGGCTTGCTGGGTAGAGGATTCTTGGCTGC
>NW_027536570.1:0-200 GCF_008692635.1 Crocuta crocuta
CCTGGCTCTTAAATAAATTTAAGATTTTAAATGTCACTGAAAATACTAGCAAGGAGCTAAAAATGTGTAAAAATAAATTTAAAACCTCCAGAGTACTTCTAAAGCATGCAAAGTTTTTGAAAAGTTAATTATTCACTAGGCTACAGTATGATACATTGAAGGGTTGAATTAAAACTGGCTATTTAATAGCTGTAGCATAG
>NW_027536571.1:0-200 GCF_008692635.1 Crocuta crocuta
CCGCGGCCCCACGGGGACCGCGGGCCCCTCAGGCCTCCTGGCGGGCTGTGCCCACCTGCGCCTGCACGTTTCCATCCCACAAAGGAGTGGGTGTCATACTTGGTTTGTGTGTCTGTTTCTGCCGTTTGTTGATTGCCTTTCCGTGTTGCAGAGGCCGCAGGCGACGCTCGGCGGGCGCGGGAGGCTCCGCGTCGGCGCAC
>NW_027536572.1:0-200 GCF_008692635.1 Crocuta crocuta
CCGCGGTGATTCGCGCATTTTCCCGCGACGCGGTTCCGCTCCGTGAGAACGTAAGTCGGGCGCGCGGGGGTGCGGAGCCCCTGCGGCGTGGCGGCCCCCCAGCCGGCGTGCTCGGCAGAGGCCGTTCCTTCCGCCGCAGCGGTGCAGCCCGCGTCTGAGAAGGACGCGCACTGCGTCCCTGGGGAGCCGGCAGGCCCTCG
>NW_027536573.1:0-200 GCF_008692635.1 Crocuta crocuta
CTAACTTTTTTACAAAACTAGAACAAATAGTCCTAAAATTTGTACGGAACCACAAAAGACCCTGAATAGCCAAAAGCAATCTTGAAAAAGAACAAAGCTGGAAATACCACAATTCCAGATTTCAAGATATACTACAAAGATGTAGTAATCCAAACACTATGTTACAGGCACAAAAACAGACACATAGATCAATGGAAAAG
>NW_027536574.1:0-200 GCF_008692635.1 Crocuta crocuta
CTACTTTTGTGGATTTTATTGGGAGTTCTGTCCTGGATCCTGGTGTCTTTTCCCTATCACTGAATATGAAACTTGCAGTTGTTTTTGCCTCATAGAAATTTTCTCTCTCCTTTTTTCTCTCTCTTCTTCTGGGAGTCCTATTATATGGATGTTATTATGTTTGATGGAGTCACTGAGTTCCCTAAACCAATCCCATGATC
>NW_027536575.1:0-200 GCF_008692635.1 Crocuta crocuta
CCCTGCTCACGCTGTCTGTCTGTCTGTCTGTCTCTCTCTCTCTCCCCTAGGAAAAAATAAAAACATTTAAAAAAATAAAAATAAAAATACAAAATTTAAAAAAAGAAGTCCTTTCTCCCCAGGAGTTGATTGTGTTATAAGCTGAATATTCCGGAATCCTCCACAGTATGCGCTTCGTGGGCGCTGCTCGGAGAGGCTCA
>NW_027536576.1:0-200 GCF_008692635.1 Crocuta crocuta
CTCTTCAAACTCAGGTTTCAAATCTTCTCCCATTGTCTTATCTTACAATCCTGAAGAACTACAATGGCTCCCCCCCCCCCCCCCCCCCCCCAAGCCCTGCAGAGGAAAGTTGGACAATTTGAGATAAGCTTCAGAGGAATTGTCACAATAGCCCATATGCAGCCAATCTGTGTGCCTGTTGCTCTATGGGCCACTCAAAA
>NW_027536577.1:0-200 GCF_008692635.1 Crocuta crocuta
CATGCATGTGCGCGCTCTCTCAAAAATAAATAAGCTTAGGGGTGCCTGGGTGGCTCAGTCAATTGAGCATCCATCAGATCGTGATCTCATGGCTGGTGAGTTCAAGCTCCGTGTTGGGCTCTGTGCTGACAGCCTGGAGCCTGCTTCGGATTCTGCCTCTCTCTCTCTCTGCCCCTCCCCTGCTCACATTCTGTCTCTCT
>NW_027536578.1:0-200 GCF_008692635.1 Crocuta crocuta
GAAGCCAGCATCACTCTCATTCCCAAGCCAGACAGAGATCCAGCAGAACAAATGGAACTACAGGCCAATATCCTTGTTGAATATGGATGCAAAAATCCTCAAAAAGACACTTGCAGATCGAATCCAACAGCACATAAAAAATTATCCACCAAGACCATGTGGGATTCATTCCTGGGTTACAGGGCTGGTTCAATATTTGC
>NW_027536579.1:0-200 GCF_008692635.1 Crocuta crocuta
CTCCCCTCCGCCTCTTCCATCTGTTCATCGGATGCCTCCATTTTAGTATGCATCTCATTGATAGCATTTTTTTAATTCATCACAACTACATTTAAAGTCCCTCGTCTTTTTGCAATAGCTTCTCTTATGTCTTCCATTCCTTATTGAAGACCAGCTTTTAATTTTATGACTATTGTTCTAAATTCTTGTTCAGATATGTT
>NW_027536580.1:0-200 GCF_008692635.1 Crocuta crocuta
CTTCTCCGCGCAGTCTGGCTCCTGGGACATCAGGAATGCTCGTGGTGCGGGCACTTCGCACCAGGGCTCCGCTGCCATCCCCGAGATTTCCCTCCAGCCACAGATTCCGTCTGAGGCGCGGAGCCAGGCTCCCCAAAACAGACTGCATTTTAGATACGAAAGAGTATGAAAAGGAAGTGCACCTTGGAGTTGACATAACA
>NW_027536581.1:0-200 GCF_008692635.1 Crocuta crocuta
CTTTCTCGAGGGGGAAAGTGCAGAGGGAGGAAGGTGGGTGCCAGGCAGCCCCCAGACTTCCTGCACGGTCCCTCTGCCCAGGCTACGGCAACGCGGCCCTGCGCACCGATGCCGGGCGCCTCTTCTGCATCTTTTACGCGCTGGTGGGGATCCCGCTGTTCGGGATCCTGCTGGCCGGGGTCGGGGACCGGCTGGGCTCC
>NW_027536582.1:0-200 GCF_008692635.1 Crocuta crocuta
CTTTTGGGAGAGGTCTGGGCAGACAAAGCTATACTGAACTATGTTGGAGAAGGCCTGGGTCTTCGAAAATAAAGAATTTGGGTAACTCCAAGCTACGATGGAAATAAGTGGACTTTTTTATTCTTTTGAGTTACTCTGCATCTAGATTCCATGTTTAGGTTTGGGAGATATCTCTCATTCTGAGAAGGAGCCCACCTCTC
>NW_027536583.1:0-200 GCF_008692635.1 Crocuta crocuta
AAAGTAACCAGCAGGAAAATGTGGAAGAGACCAAAGCAAAAAGAGGGGGCGGGCTAAATCAAATGGGGACTACCACCTGACGCCTTCAACTGACGACTATTTGACTAGGGTGGCAAGAAAATAGGACTCTAAGTTGGGCAAACTCTGAGCAGGACCCACAAATCAGGAGGGACATTTGGAAGAGACAAATGGGGGACGAG
>NW_027536584.1:0-200 GCF_008692635.1 Crocuta crocuta
ATATATATATATATATGTATATATATATATATATATATATATGTAGAGAGAGAGAGAGAGAGAGAGAGAGAGAGTCTAATGCTCAAGAGTCCAATGCTTAACTGACCAAGCCACCCAGGTGCCCCCAGTACCATGTGTTGAAAAGGCTTTCCTAGTCAAAACCACACTGAAATACCACCTCACACTGGTCAGAGTGGCTA
>NW_027536585.1:0-200 GCF_008692635.1 Crocuta crocuta
CTGGAGCTATGTGCAGCCCGAGGTTGCTCTTAATGGAGGCCTTAAACTCAAAATGATGTTACTTAGGCTCTTCAACATTATTCAAAGGGCACTTCCTAAACGGACAGGCCCAGGACTGTCAAAGTGCCCTCTTTAATGCAGCTGCACCCACAGGGGCAGAGTGCACAACAAGCTTTTAAAACTAACAAGAGATAGAAAGC
>NW_027536586.1:0-200 GCF_008692635.1 Crocuta crocuta
CTGGTCCTCCTTATGATAGGGATGGTTGGGGTTTATGCCTGAAGGACCATCAGCCCCCAATAGTGCCTTCGCATCAGTGGCACTAAGGAGAAATGACAGTGCTGCAGTTAAAAAACTGGAGATTATTCCTGGAGAAGGGGAGCCCAAAATGGAAACACTGGATGTTTTCTAATACTGCAATTGGGGTGGACAAATAAATT
>NW_027536587.1:0-200 GCF_008692635.1 Crocuta crocuta
CGCGAGGGCGCGTCCGCGGGGCTCAGGCCGAGAGGCGGGGGCGGGAACGCGGCAGACGACACGCACCTTTTGCAAAAGCGAAGTGTAACAGGAATGCGCTTTCCTACCCGAAAATAAACCGGCACGGACTCTGTCACTGCGCCGGCTGCTCCTCCAACCGGACAGCTGCGTGAGGACCCGCGAGGGGGCCGGACGCTCCC
>NW_027536588.1:0-200 GCF_008692635.1 Crocuta crocuta
GCTCACGCTCTCTCTCTCTCTCTCTCTCTCAGAAATTTAAAAAAATAAAAATAAAAAATTTAAAAAAAAAGGTTGCGGTGGAGAAGTGGCCTACGGTACGTAGGGAGAGTAGGCGTGGCCTGACCACATGCAGGCAATAAAGGAAAATAGCGTCCACAGAGAATTTTAATATAAGAACAATAAAATCCAGTAAAAGGCAG
>NW_027536589.1:0-200 GCF_008692635.1 Crocuta crocuta
CTGGAAGTCAAAAGAAAGCTGGAGTACCTATACTGACATGAGACACACTGAACTTTAAAGTAAAGACAGTAACAAGGGATGGAATAAGTCATTATAGAATAATTACAGGGTCTATCAATCTGGAAGAACTAATAATTATAAATGCCTACACACTGAATATGGGAGCACCTAAATATATAAAACAGTTAATCACAAACAGA
>NW_027536590.1:0-200 GCF_008692635.1 Crocuta crocuta
ATACACACATGCATGCACACACATATACCTACATATACATATATATTCATGCACATGCATGCTCACATACATGTATTCACACATACACATATAAGTATGCACATACACATACACACATGCAAATGTATACGTGCACACACGTACACACATATATGTGCACTCACATATACATGCACTCGCATGTATATACACACATATGC
>NW_027536591.1:0-200 GCF_008692635.1 Crocuta crocuta
TATTCTAGGTCCTTGAAATTTTCATATGAATTTTAAAATCATCTTGTCAATTTCTACCAAAAACTCCGCTGGGTTATTAATTGGGAATGCATTGGATGTATAAATGAATTTGCAGAGAATAGACATTTTATCAGAATACAATTAATTTTTATACATTTATTTTGAGCCCTGCATCCCTGCCAAATTCACTTATTTCTCAA
>NW_027536592.1:0-200 GCF_008692635.1 Crocuta crocuta
TAGTATTATTAATTTTATGACTTGTTTATGGCAAAATATATGGTTTGCTTTAGAAATTTTCCATGTATATTTGAGAAAAATATGTATTTTGCTGGTGTTTGATACAATGTTCTCTTTATGCCTTCTAGCCTCATATGTGTATGACATAATTAAATTCTGTATTTCTTTACTGATTAAAATAAAATCTGTGATTCTCAAAA
>NW_027536593.1:0-200 GCF_008692635.1 Crocuta crocuta
CCGTTTATGCCAACATCGCTGAGTACAGATCACACGCTCGCTCTGTCCAGGCTGTGTCGTTGTCTTAGTATGCCTCATAGGTTTTTGTTCAGAGCTGGGCACGATATCCACAGTGAAAAGATTTAGGATAAATAGGCCAATAGTGGGCCAGGCGTGGGGGATGCATTCTACAGTTTATGATTAGGTCTGTCTTGTCGTGA
>NW_027536594.1:0-200 GCF_008692635.1 Crocuta crocuta
GGAGCACATTAAATATCTCCTCACTCATGCATCCAAAGTGCACGATGACTGTTCAACTGTCACACTCACTGTGGTTAATTACGTGTGTGCTCTCTACTCCCTTGTCTACACTATAAACTGCATGAAGGGAAATATCTCCATCACATCCAAGATTGAATTCTCAGTACCTAGTGCAGGGGACTGTTTGACGAATTAATAGA
>NW_027536595.1:0-200 GCF_008692635.1 Crocuta crocuta
TCACGCAGAGGCCACACGGCCTCCCTGGCGCGTCCTCCCGGCCGGAAGCCGCCTGAGGACCTGCTCTCGGCCCTCGGCGCTGCCAGGTACGGAGCTGCGGGGTTCAGCGCCGCGCCCCGCGTTACAGTCTTGTGGGGTTTACAGCGTCTCCTGCCTCCCTTCCTGTCCGGTCCCGTGCGTCCTTTCTTCTCCCTCCAGCC
>NW_027536596.1:0-200 GCF_008692635.1 Crocuta crocuta
TCATTACATTAATAAATTCGGTTTCATTCTTCACTAACAAGAAAGGATAAGGAAAAGATTTCTTTGTGTGTCCCTGGCCCTGTCACGAAGATCCGTCCCAATCTAGAGAGCAGGCTTAGCTGTCCAGATAGTGGCCTCAGCGGAGCAGCCATGGCCTTCAATATTGCAGGAATTCCCAAGGTGGCCAGCAGATGGCGTGC
>NW_027536597.1:0-200 GCF_008692635.1 Crocuta crocuta
TCAGTGTCGCCCGTGCTCGATCCGGTTCCTGATGGTCCACTTCTGCCCCGAGCACCTCTGCACCACCAGCCGCAGCCCGAAGCTGGCGTCTTTGGACATTTCCACCTCCAGGCACCTGCCCGTGTCTCGGCTCACGATGGGGCCGCTCTGCCGGGAAGGGGGCGGGATCAGCGGACGTCTGGGGGTCCCTTCCTGACAGC
>NW_027536598.1:0-200 GCF_008692635.1 Crocuta crocuta
CTCTCTCTCTCTCTCTCTCCCTCTCTCTCTGCCCCTACTCAGCTCACACATACACACTCTTTCTCTCAAAATAAATAAATAAACAAACACACATAAAAGATATGTATATGTATTTCTCTTTTCCTGACATGTTTTTTCAAAAACATGAGGTTTGTGGGTCAGAGGCAGACATTATTTACTTATAGGACATCTCAGTGCTG
>NW_027536599.1:0-200 GCF_008692635.1 Crocuta crocuta
TCCAGCAAGCCTGTCATTTAGAATAGAAGGAGAGATAAAAGTTTTTGAAATAAACAAAAATTGAAAGAATTTGTCACCGCTAAGCCAACTCTAAAGAAATTCTAAAGGGGACTCTCTGAGGGAAATGATGCAAGGAACACAAGATGCTAGAAACACAACACAAGCATGAATCCCACAAACGACACAATGACTCTAAACCC
>NW_027536600.1:0-200 GCF_008692635.1 Crocuta crocuta
GAAGAAGACACAAAGAAATGGAAACATATTCCATGCTCATGGATTGGAAGAATAAATATTGCTAACGTGTCAATACTAGCCGAAACAATCGACACACACTCAGTGCAATCCCGATCCAATGGCACCAGCATTCTTCCCACGCAGAATGGCACAAGCTGGAACAAACAATCCTAAAATGTGTATGGAACCACAAAAGACCC
>NW_027536601.1:0-200 GCF_008692635.1 Crocuta crocuta
TAAAAGGTAACCTACAGAATGGGAGAAGATATTTGCAAATGACATCTGATAAGGGTTAGTATCCAATATAAAGAACTTAGAAAGCTCAACAACCCAAAACTGAATAATCCAATTTAAAAATGGGCAAAAGGGGCACCAGAGTGGCTCAGCTGGTTAGCATACAACTCTTGATTTCAGCTCGGGTCATGATCTCACTGTTC
>NW_027536602.1:0-200 GCF_008692635.1 Crocuta crocuta
AATCTGAACAGACCCATAACTAGTGAAGAAATGGAATCTGTTATCGAAAATCTCCCAACAAATACGAGCCCTGGGCCCGATGGCTTCCCTGGGGAATTCTACCAGACAATTACATCAGAGTTAATACCCATTCTTCTCAAGCTGGTCCAAAAAACAGAGATGGAAGGAAAACTTCCAGACTCATTCTATGAAGCCAGCAT
>NW_027536603.1:0-200 GCF_008692635.1 Crocuta crocuta
TTAGTATGCAAGTAGGAAATCAAGGCTCAGTGATATCAATGCTTTCATTCAAGGTGTAGCCGAGTAGGATAAGGACTCTGCTCCTTCCGAGAGGCAGATTCTGGGACCCACCCCAGATACCCAGAATCGAAAAGTCTAGGGAGAGGGCCCAAGAAACTGGACAAAGTTTAGCAGGGCCTCCAGGTGAATCTGATGCTCAC
>NW_027536604.1:0-200 GCF_008692635.1 Crocuta crocuta
TATTCAGGCATTTTGCCCTGAACTTACCCCAAGTTGCTCATGATATTGATACTCTCAAAATTCTATCAGCATTGAAGATAGTTCTTTTGTTAAAGATAATTTGTTGTTAGAAGTAGATTTTGTTTTAATAGATCACCTCAGGTGATCCCTTACCAGTTCTTTCACAAGCATTATGTAAATTATATTTTAAAAATCTAGGC
>NW_027536605.1:0-200 GCF_008692635.1 Crocuta crocuta
CGGGCCTCATTCCTGGGCATGGATTTGAATGGAACCATCCTGGCATGCCTGGCTCAATCTACGAGGAGATTTGCCTGGTGTTGCCAATACTGAGCAGAGGCCAAGGCAAGCACACGACAGTACGATGAGTTAACCACTTTAAGAGAGCAAAAGACAGGGTGCCTGGGTGGCTCAGTCAGTTAAGCGTCTGACTCTTGCTT
>NW_027536606.1:0-200 GCF_008692635.1 Crocuta crocuta
AGCTAACTGAGTCACCTAGCTAATCCCGAGGCTGATTGGGCTGTACCTATTGAAGGTTCATCCGTCCTTCCTCCTTCCCTTTTTTTTTTTTCTTTTTTAGCTCATGGGGGTAGGAATAATAAATGCTATGTCACCATGGGGCGCCTGGGGAGCTCGGTTGGGCATCTGACACTCGGTTTCAGCTCAGGTCATCATCTCAC
>NW_027536607.1:0-200 GCF_008692635.1 Crocuta crocuta
TTGTGCTCTGTCTCTCAAATACATAAACATCAAAAATAAACTTTAAAAAAGACTGAGAAAGCTTTAAAATATTTATTAGGGAGAAGGAAGGAAAGGAGTTTGGAGTCACATTAGGAGTTTGGACTCACTGATTTCTAAGGTCCCTTGAGGGCATACTAGTGTTTCATTCCCAGGGACAGAAGCCAGGCACTGGATTTCCC
>NW_027536608.1:0-200 GCF_008692635.1 Crocuta crocuta
TGATAGGAGTAGTCCCCAAAGTTGGGGCTTTCTAAATGAGACTGACGAAAGAAAGATTAATAAGAGAAACGCATACACATTTATTGAATATAGACTTCAGAAAGAAATGAAGACCTGAAGAAATGATTTATGTGGTTGGTTTTTATACCAGGTTTGGTGAAGAATGGAAAGGTGTGGGAAATTGTGATAGGGCGAAGGGC
>NW_027536609.1:0-200 GCF_008692635.1 Crocuta crocuta
TTACCCAGATACCACCCTGGGATAAATGAGAATTCAATAGTTAAGAAGCTATATTTCTATAATGTGGCAACTACCTGGATAAAATATAAAAGTGGAAGATTTTATTTTGTATTTACTTTTGAAATTTTTTTATTCTAGTGAAATTTCAAATTTATAGAGAAGTTGCAAAAGTGGTACAAAGAACCACATTAACCCTTTAC
>NW_027536610.1:0-200 GCF_008692635.1 Crocuta crocuta
GAAATATCACAAATAAGCCAAACAGGATGTCTTCACTCTTAAACTTAAATTCTACTATTTAAATTTGTGCTGAGAGTTATATGAGATAGTGTGCATATAGAACTTAGTAGTTGGATATAGGAAAAATTACAGACATTAAGTTATGTTTATAGTTATTATTATCCAAGTAGGAGAGAGAAGGCACAACAGAAAGATATTTC
>NW_027536611.1:0-200 GCF_008692635.1 Crocuta crocuta
GAAGGGTCTGGAAGATGCTGATGTCCCCTAAACCTCGCCAAGATGAACCCTAAACCTTGCCAGGATTGTGGAGAGACCCAGATGAGAGGCAGCAGAGCCTGGACAAAGTGCCGAGGGTCTAATCAGTAACCTTCTGTGGCACTTCTCCCACTGGCGCTGGAGGCTTAGAGAAGTGAGGGGTGGGGGGTGGGCTTTCAGCC
>NW_027536612.1:0-200 GCF_008692635.1 Crocuta crocuta
TCTTGAATGCTGAGAACAAACTGAGGACTCATGGGTGTGGGTGGGTAGGAGGGAGATGGACATGGAGGAGGGCACTTATGGGGATGAGCACTGGTTGTTTTATGGTAACCAACTTGACAATAAACTATTGGTAAAAAAAAAAAAGTCTACAAAAACAGGTATACAATTTACTGAATAAGACAGATCATTTGTTATTTCCC
>NW_027536613.1:0-200 GCF_008692635.1 Crocuta crocuta
GAGATGGAAGGAGGAGGAACAGGGTGGGGTGCACAGGGGAAGGGCTCTAGGAGATCGAAGGAACCTGGTGGGACCCCCCTGAGAGGGGCTGATTGGATTTAAGATTTTGGAGGAGCAGCGTGAAGGATGGTCTGTTCTGAGGCTCCCAGAAGGGATACATGCCGCCTCCTGATGGGGTGCAGTTGGGGCATCCAGAGCGC
>NW_027536614.1:0-200 GCF_008692635.1 Crocuta crocuta
TCTCTCTCTCTCTCTCTCTCTCTGCCCCTCCCCTGCTCGCTGTCTCTCTCGCAAAAATAAACTTAAGAAAAAAAAAAAGAAAACTTTTTATAAAAAAAAAAACAAAAACAAAAACAGAGAGGGGCACCCATGTGGCTCAGTCGATTAAGTGTCTGACATCGGCTCAGGGCATGATCTCACGGTTCGTGGGTTCGAGCCCC
>NW_027536615.1:0-200 GCF_008692635.1 Crocuta crocuta
GCGTCTGTCCGCGGTACCCAGCTAGCTGATGTGTCCCTGTGCCGGTTACCTAGGAGACAACAGGAAGACGGTAGGGTGGGATCTGATTGGCTACTCACTCCCACTGCTCAGCTCTCTGTCAGAACTGCAGGCAGAGGTTACAAATGGTCCATGCGGGCATGCCAAGTGCCGGAAGGGGAGCTGTGAGTGTTTGTTGCCCC
>NW_027536616.1:0-200 GCF_008692635.1 Crocuta crocuta
GGCAGGTCAGAGCAGCCCATCTGGAGGGGCGCCCGCTGCTCTCGGGCGTCGCTGTGAGCTGGGCCAGAGCTGCTGCGCCTGCTGGGCCCCGGGAAGGCCTTTCACCCCCGGCGGATGGGTGCTGAGCGCCACCCGCTCTGGGCTGGGAGAAGGTTCCGGCCCCTGGTGCCTTTGCAGAGAGCGGAGCCCGCCGTCCCTCC
>NW_027536617.1:0-201 GCF_008692635.1 Crocuta crocuta
AATAAAAAAAAAAAAAAAAAAGGAACATTCAAGAGCAACAATAAAACTTCAGAATTAAAAAAAACGGACAACGCAAATTTAAAACTCAATGTAAAGAGTGGAAGATTCCGCTGTCCTTCCCAAGAAGAACAAAAGTACCAAGAAATGAAAGAAAGGGAAATGAGGGGCGCCTGGGTGGCTCAGCTGGTTAAGCGTCCGACT
>NW_027536618.1:0-201 GCF_008692635.1 Crocuta crocuta
AAAAAAATAGTTACGGCAAATACAGCAATGACGAAAAAAGTGAAATTATAATTAAAAAAACTGCAGGAAAGAAAGAAAAGAATGAACACCAGATATAAAACATATAGCAGAGTATTAATAAATATTAATTAATAAGTGTTAAGTATTAATAAGTATTAATTAATAAGTATTAATAAGTATGTCTTTGTGTAGTTTGTGTAT
>NW_027536619.1:0-200 GCF_008692635.1 Crocuta crocuta
TTTTTTTTTAAATGGTTATTTATGTATTTTGAGAGGGAAAGCATGCACACAAGCAGGGGAGGGGCAGAGAGGGAGAGAAAGGGGGCGGAGGGAGAGAGAGGGTCCCAAGCAGGCTCCATGCTGTCAGTGTAGAGCCTGACACGTGGCTCTGTCTTACAAACTGTGAGATCATGACCTGAGCCATAATCAAGAGTCAGACA
>NW_027536620.1:0-201 GCF_008692635.1 Crocuta crocuta
AAAAACGTACCTACCCTCTATTGTGATACGGAATTTTCTTCCAGTGAGTGACTTGTTTTGAACTCTCGTTATGATCCACCAAATAGATTCCATCACCTAAAAGTGGGAGGGAGGACACTCATTTGTGAATCCCTGGGCAGGACCCTTCATAATTCCTGTCATGCCCAATGATCTTGAGCCATGCGGGACAGAATCTGAGGC
>NW_027536621.1:0-201 GCF_008692635.1 Crocuta crocuta
ACCAAGACACAGAGCCTCTGGGTCACTAAAAGCACTAAGCCTTCACAAAAGCCTTCATGTCCGACCCTGCAGGAAGGGAAGGGAAGGGAGGCGTTTCTTCACAGCCATTTCTTCAGGATGTACCAACTCCCAATTTATACTGCAAGCCCAGCAAACTGAGTCTTGGAATATGCCCAACAGAAAGCTTACACAGAAGACTAG
>NW_027536622.1:0-201 GCF_008692635.1 Crocuta crocuta
AAACACAATCCTATACAAGACTGATGGAATTTAAATTGGTAAGAACTTCCATGCAAAGAATTGTGATAATAATCCAAAGAAAATCATAAAAACATGTATTCCTTTGGATTTTGAAATTCAGCATATTATAACTGATCTTAAGAAAACAATCATACGTTTGTAAAACTTTAGTTTCAAATATATGCTTCACTTTGTTGTTAA
>NW_027536623.1:0-201 GCF_008692635.1 Crocuta crocuta
AAACTAGAAACTTGACCTAAACCTTACACCTTACACACACACACACACTTAAATACAAAACATAAAATTATAAAATTTTTAGGAAAAAACCCACAGAAGTTAACATTCAGAAGATAGGAGTAAGTAAAGAGCTATTAGAGGTGACCCCAAAAGCAAGATTCATAAAAGGAAAAATGATAAATTGGGTTTTATTAAAATTCA
>NW_027536624.1:0-201 GCF_008692635.1 Crocuta crocuta
AAAAGATTATGATCTAAATTCCTAGGAAAATACACATAAAAGTTCCTACATTAAAATAAAATACACCAATAACACAAAGTAAGGAAAAATACACTCAACAGCACATTTTATTGTATTTCTCAACGGTGGTTTTCCTTATCCCAGCTAAGGGATAGTTTAAGAAAAACTTGTATTATTGAAGTTACCACAAAATTAGTTTTT
>NW_027536625.1:0-201 GCF_008692635.1 Crocuta crocuta
TGATCCACCCTGGCACCCTGGAGCTAAAATTTCTAGAAAGAGCCTCGAGTTAACTCATTGGCTAATTTGACACAGAATGGAAATATTGACCTGAAAAAATAGAATAACTGAAATTCAGGATTAGGACTTAGCTCAAATTAGGGTGCCACTTTTCTTCCGAAGTGAGTAAGTTCTGAGCCTGTCTCCCATCTCTCTGGCCCT
>NW_027536626.1:0-201 GCF_008692635.1 Crocuta crocuta
AAATGTTATTGATTTTTATTTTTAGAGAAGAAAGTGAGACAGAGAGAGAGGGAGAGAAAGAATTTAAGCTGGCTCCACACAGACAGTATTGAAGTAGGATCGATCTGAGAACCCATGAGATTGCGACCTGAGCTGAAAGTGTCAGACACCCAACCAACTGAGCCACCAAGGCACCTCCATATCAATACAGCTCTGTTACTT
>NW_027536627.1:0-200 GCF_008692635.1 Crocuta crocuta
GTGGCTTCAGGATGAGACGTCCATGACGTGGCTTCTTCCATCTTTTTTTAAAAAAATTATAAATGTTTTATTTATTTCTGAGAGAGAGAGCGAGAGAGACAGAGAGAGACAGAGAGAGACAGAGAGAGAGAGAGCGTTAGCAGGGGACGGTCAGAGAGAGAGACACAGAATCTGATACAGGCTCCAGGCTCTGAGCTAGC
>NW_027536628.1:0-201 GCF_008692635.1 Crocuta crocuta
AACAAGGCTCACTCAAGGTGCCACATAAGGAAGTCAAGGCAGTGTGTGAAAAGAGAGAGCTCTGGGCACATGGCTTGTATTAGAGCTTGAGTGTGAAGTACTTGGGGTCCTGGTCAGTTGGTCAATTCAAACCAAAAAGAACAAGATTTCAGTATCTTTCCTAGTGGTATTATCTAATGGTGCCTAAGAGGAAAGCCTTGG
>NW_027536629.1:0-201 GCF_008692635.1 Crocuta crocuta
ATTGAATCAGTGATCAAAAATCTCCCAACAAATAAGAGCCCTAGAACTGATGGCTTCCCTGGGGAATTCTATCAGACGTTTAAACAGAATTAATACCCATTCTTCTCAAGCTATTCCAAACAATCAAAATCAAAGGAAAACATCCAGACTCATTTCATGAAGCCAGCATCACTCTGATTCCCAAGCCCGACAGAGATCCAG
>NW_027536630.1:0-200 GCF_008692635.1 Crocuta crocuta
GCCGAAATCGGACACTTAACTGACTGAGCCACCCAGGTGCCCCTGGACGCATCTGTTTAAAGCGCAGGTGCTGTATACCCTTTAGAATTCCTCTACTTAGGAGCTCTGACATGTTTTGACTAACCTAGCGCTTCAGTGATTCAAAATTTCTGTCTAGCAACAAGACTATTAACTGTAGTGTTAAGAGTTTAGCGGAGAAC
>NW_027536631.1:0-201 GCF_008692635.1 Crocuta crocuta
AACCAAGGGGATAAGAATAGATAAAGATGTTGAGTTTAAAATTTAGGTAGCGGTAAAATCAGTCTGTCTGTCTCTCTCTCTCTTCTCCAATCAAACACTCGCTTCTTTGGTTTTATCCAGCTGTACACCTGGAAGTTTGGTTATACAATTTATTAGAGGTTGGGGTTTCCTGTGTGATCGTGAAAGAGAAGCAAAGAGAAG
>NW_027536632.1:0-201 GCF_008692635.1 Crocuta crocuta
GCCAAGGAGCACCAACGATTGCCAGCCAACCACTAGAAACTAGGAAAGCAAAATGAACAGCTTCCCTCTCAGACCTCAGAAGGAACCAGCCCCGACGATACTTTGACCTAAAGCTAGAGTATGAGACAATAATTACCTGTTGTTTAAGCAACCCATTGTTTGGCACTTTGTTATGACAGCTTCAGCTAACAAATACAAGGC
>NW_027536633.1:0-201 GCF_008692635.1 Crocuta crocuta
AACCCTTCTTTCTCATTTATTAATGATGTAACCATAGATTAGTTACCCTAACACACTCATTCCTCCTTTTTGCCATCTATAAAATGGGATAACAATAGTATCTGCATCACATGATTGTTATGAAGGTTCTTGCATTCACACTGCTAAATACCAGAGAGAATATAGCATTAATAAAATGTTAGCATTCTGCATTATTCCCTT
>NW_027536634.1:0-201 GCF_008692635.1 Crocuta crocuta
AATCCCAAGCAGGCTCCACATCGTCAGAGCAGAGCCCGATGCGGGCCTCGAACTCACAAGCCATGACGTGATGGCCTGAGCCGAAGAATCGGCGCTAAAGCACTGAGCCGCCGGGGCGCCCCTCCCAGGCAGCACTCAGAACACCAGACTGAAGGGTCAGGTCCATTCAGATGCTGCAGTGGGTGACCCTGGTCTTCTTGG
>NW_027536635.1:0-201 GCF_008692635.1 Crocuta crocuta
AAAGGAAGTATTATAAATTCAGACTGATGTTAAGTATTGAAAAAACTTCTCTGTACCTTTTGTGCTAATTACGACCTTTGCAAACATTTATCTTCTTTCCCTGTGAGTTGATTTCTGAGAATATAAGTACCTGTAATACCCCTTTTGCAATAAATCCTCAAAAAATGTACACTGTTTGATATTCCTTCAGCAGAATATGCT
>NW_027536636.1:0-201 GCF_008692635.1 Crocuta crocuta
AATCTGGATAGTAGTTGCTGCGAGCTGATCAAGTGGGAGGATTGGGAAGAGCCCCGGGGGGGTTCTGGTAGCCCCGTGGTAGAGAGCAAGATGGAGTCACTCGTGTCAAGCAGGGGCCCGCGTCACGCAAGGATACAAGCAGTCAAGGGTACTAACAACCGGGAGCCATCACCGAGACCGGCACCGGCTGACGAC
Organism: Crocuta crocuta; assembly: GCF_008692635.1. Taxonomy (NCBI): domain Eukaryota; kingdom Metazoa; phylum Chordata; class Mammalia; order Carnivora; family Hyaenidae; genus Crocuta; species Crocuta crocuta. The sequence continues at coordinate 196 of NW_027536636.1, forward strand.
ACACCA
>NW_027536637.1:0-201 GCF_008692635.1 Crocuta crocuta
AATTCAGCAGGGGACGAACAAACAGAATTTCTACTCTAGTGGCGCTTCTGCCCACATGAGGGTGACAACTAAAACCTTAAAAGTACAATACCTGTGGCGCCTGGGTGGCTCTGGCGGCTGGGCGTCCAACTTCGGCTCAAGTGATGATCTCGTCCGTGAGTTCGAGCCTTGCGTCAGGCTCTGTGCTGACATCTCAGAGCC